>NW_006913654.1:0-5365 GCF_000464535.1 Endocarpon pusillum Z07020
TTAGTAATTATATTATTAATAGTATACTTTTGTAAAGAGGTAAAGATAAAGAACTCTATTTAGTAGCATTCTTCTTAGTAAGCATAATACTAATAAAGCGTAATTACGCTATTTATAATAAGGAACTACTAGCTATTATTTGCTACTTTAAAGAATAGTTATTAGAGCTGTGCTTGTTAAAAGAGGATCCTGTTTAAGTACTTATAAATTATAAGGCTCTAGAGTATTTTATATTAACAAAGAAGCTAATATATTAGTAAGCACACTAGGCGGAGTTATTATCTTAATACAACTTCAAGATCAGATATTACTTAGGAGCTGCTAACAGAAAAGCTAATATATTAATTTAAAGGAAAACTAAGATCCTAAGAGCAAAGGAGGATTCTAATCTGTATCAGACCCTTCTATAATTAGACATACTGTTTAAGGAAGTAAAAAACAACTTAAAGATCTTGATAGTACAGACGTTATTAAAGGAGGAAGATTTACCGCTTTAGAAGAGGGTAGAGAAAGAGAATCGGATTAATAAGACGTTCAACGCAATTAGGATGGAGAAACGAGTAAAGAACCTAAAGAAGAAAATATTTAGGTACAATATTTAAAATTGTGAAGACAAGGAAGAAGTGTTATAGTATAGAGAAAAACTAGCAGTACTAGCAGTAATAGTAACGAACGTGATTTAAGAGATTCACAAGAGTAAAGAGATTAGGCACTCAGGCTATATAAAGACAAGGAAGGCTATTATAAGTAGTAGGTATTACATCTCGAATAAATACACGTTAGTTAAGAGATTCTTGCAGAATTATCATATCTATAAGAGGACTAAACCTGTATATTAGTTCTCTGCAAGCCTATTATAATCTCTTCTGATTTCTAAGCGCCCTTAGCAGGATATCTTAATGAATTTTATTATAGGATTACTAACATTAGAAGGCTATAACGTTATTCTAATAATTATTAATTAGCTAAGTAAGAAACGCTATTATATCCCTTATATAGCTATAAAAGAGGGTATAACTTTAGAGGAGATAGCTAAGATATTATATAGAAACGTATAGAAGCTTTATAAGCTTCCTTAGATAATTATATTTAACTAAGGGCCTTAGTTTACTAGCGAAGTATAAAAATAATAGTATTAAATCTTAAGAGTTAAAGCAAAGCTATTTATAGCTTATTATTTATAAATAGATAGCTAAATAAAAGTCTCTAATATAAAGATAAAATAATACTTAAGGGCTGTTGAAAGTAACGCTAAACTGCTTCTGCTATCTATGGACGTCTGCACTTAATTAACTGATTAATGTGGTGAACCGTTCAGAAGTTGAATCCAACTTCTATCCGAAGTTTAAGTGCAATCTTACTCGATGGCTGGTAAGTGACGCTAGGCCCAAACAGACATAGCCTCAAGTCATGTTTGAATCCAACTTCCATCCGAAGTTCAAGTGTAATCTTACTTGATGGCTGGTAAGTGACGCTAGGCCCAAACAGACATAGCCTCAAGTCATGTGACCACTAGTATGCTAGCGGCTTGGCAGCAATTCAACACTCCCCCTGCTGCCCAAGCTGCACGCACTACAAGCAACAGGTTGCGCTGTTGCAAGCAGCTGCTTCGCACTGTCCCTCTGTCCGAATATCTGTCTGCGGCGCGCCTGCTCCTGCACTCCTGCCTGCGGTCCGCCTGTTGCCCTGCGCGCGCGCCAACAGCGCTCTCTAACGGTGCTATATCAGCATTCTCTGATTCGAACAAGGCCTATCTCGGTGCGGAATTGTACAAAGGCGTCCCTAGGGAGTGCCTTGGTCAGTCCGTCAGCGAGTATATCCTTTCTTCCAGCTGCCGCACATAGTGATGCTGGATATCAATGTGCTTCGTTCGATTGTGCTGCTCAGGGTTCCGTATCAGCTTCAAACAGCCTTCGTTGTCTCCGCAGAGGGTTACTATCGCTTGCTCTGCGCCGAATTCGTTAAGAAGGCGTCGAATCTATACAGCCTGCCTTGCTGCTGCTCCTATAGCTAGGTACTCTGCTTCTGTGTTAGATGTTGACACTGTCCTTTGCCTTTTAGACGTCCAGGAGATAGCTGCGCCGTTTAATAGGAATAGATGGCCAGTTGTCAACTTTCTGTTATCTAAATCTCCTGCGAAACTAGCATCTGCGTATCCATATAGCTACAGCTCCCCCCACGACATGTTCTATACAACGTGGTTGACTCTGAATTCAAGACCTATATTTAGTGTCCCTTTGAGGTATCGTAGGACCTTTCTTGTAGCCTTGAGGTACCTTATACATGGATCTACGCATTGCTGGCTTAAACAGCTAATATAAAAACTAATATCTAGCCTTATACTACATACTAGATATAGCAACTTCCTAATCAGCGTCTGATACGCCCGAATATCAGTCTCTTCTATATCTTCTTCTTCGTCTAAGGCTATGAATATGCTAAGCTTCATTAGTATAGCCATAGCATTACAGTCTGTCATGCCCTCTGTGGCAAGAATCTCTCTTAGATAAACAGTCTGGTCAACCCACAGCCGTCGGCGAACTCTGTCTCTTCTGATCCTCATCCCTATAATCATCCTCGCTTCTCCTAGGTCCTTTGTATCAAAGTTCTGCTAGAGAAGGGCTTTGATTTGGCAGATGGCTTCTGGATCCTCTGCCGCTAGCAGCAGGTCATCCATGTACGTACTAATAATTGTCCTTCCATCGCTGGATATCAGTATGCTTAGATCTCTGTTCAGCGTGCTGTATCTGTTAGCTCTCAAGACGCTTATAAGCTTTTCTCTTTACTTCCTTGCAGATTACTTAAGTCCATATAGGCTCTTAATAATTCTGCACGCCCATTAGTCTCTATTCAGCCCTTCCTTAAGTGATACTCCTTTAGGGATCCGCATAAATATCTGCTTATCTTCTTCTCCTAACTCGCTAGCTAGATAGGCGGCAACTATATCCATCTAATATAGTTCTATATCTCTTGCTGCGACGATAGCAAGAAACATCCTAAGGGACTCTCTTCTGACAGTAAGAGCAAACATCTCCTCATAGTCAATCCCATAAATCTGTGAGAAGCCCTGTGCCATAAGCCGTGCCTTATATCTTGCTGGCTAGCTATTCTTATCTCTCTTGATCTTGAACACCCATTTGCACCCTACCAACTTCCGGCCCTCAGGCAGCCTCTTAATTCTCTAGGCTTAGTAGGTGCTCAGATTCTGCAGTTCTTCATTAACTGCGTCTCTCTATTGCCTACCGTACACAGGGTCTGTCACCGCTTGTACGTAGGTCCTCGGCTTATCTGGCCCTGAGTGGCCCTTGTTTCTACATGTTAATAGCAAACTCTCTCTTACGCCAGGGTACTCACTAGCGTCTACTATATTAATGGTCTTTCTAGCTGCCCTGTCTGGGTCTTTAAAGTGACTAGGCTGCTCTGCCTCTGTAGCCCTTACAAGTATACTAGGACGCTTACCCGAACGTATTACTTCTTCTCTGACTTTAAGCATACTAGGACTTGTACCTGACTGTACTACTTGTTCTCTATCTATAGGTATACTAGGACTTGTACCCGACTGTACTACTTCTCTAGTAGCTCTAAGCATATCCATAATTTTGATGTTTCTAATGCCAAGACTGCAGAAATAACCTTACCACTAAACGCGGGTATTTCTTAACGCTAAACTCAATAAGGAAGGAGACACCTATAGGGGTCTATTCGGGCTTACAAGGGATATTATAAAGGGATATAAGTAAACGCTTAAAGTAATATTAGAAAGAGAAACTTAGATCCTACTAATTAATATTTATATTATAAATATAAAGCAATATTATATAATTAAAACAAAAGACTATTAAGTAAAAAAGGAGATTACTAAAATAACTAATATTATATAGAAGCTATATAGGACTATATACAAAATATACGCTTATTATAGCTATGCTATAAACTAAGAACTAGTAAAGAGAATGCCGCTATTAAAGTATAATAGAGAATTTAAGAAATATGTGAGTAAATAGCAGAGTGGCAGCGCTACAGGCGAACTATATACGTAATATAGGCTTGCTGAACATTATAAGGCAGAGGCTAGGACCCTTGACCACCTAGGCTAAGGAGACTACCTAATAAAAGGAACCTACTTTTTAAATAAGGTAATCTTGAGTAAAAGAAGAGATAAGCAGTTACATTACAGAAAAGAAGAGGCTAGCCACAAGTAATAATCTAGTCTACTTCTTAGAAGTAAGACACTTATATATTATATATAAAGTTAATAAAGATAGAAGTAATAGCATTATTCTTAATATAACTAGAGGTTATAAGCCTAAATATATAATTAGTAGTTATCTAAGTACTAGATACTAACCTTGCTTACGTTTACAGCTAGTATATATAAATAGTTCGTTATATTCTATTATACTGCCTAAGATATAACAGAGTAAGCATGCTAGCTATCTACGAAATAGAGCATATAAGCAAGATTCTCTTTTAACTTATATATATAAAGTATATAACTCGCTAGTTTATTTATATAGTTAAGGATCTTAAAGCAATTTTGTATTATAAAAGAGATAATAAAGAAGAAGCTAAAAGGGTACAGAGTATTTAATATAGTAAAGAAGTAATAATAATAAAGATTAAGACTTTTTAAGATATTTAATATATAATTAAAAGGGTAATTATATAAGAGAGGATAATAAGTATATCCCTTGTGATCCTAATTAACCCTTGTTAGTAGCCTCCTTCCTTGCTGAGTTTAGCGTTAAGAGGTACCCGTGTTTAGCGGTAAGGTTATTTCTGCAGCCTTGGCATTAGGAACGTCAAAATTATGGAAAAGTGCTGCAGCCTTGGCGTTAAGAATATCAAAATTCATTAAGACCTGGCTGCAGCCTTAGCGTTAAGAACACCAAAAGTGAATTATAAGAGTAAAACTTAAATTAGCTGCATTAGGCTAATTATTAGGGCTAGAGATCTATAAATAGTATTGTTCAAAAACCTTTGAAAATCTCTATCTAAAGATATTAGTTTCAGATTAATAAAGCTTATATTAGAAGAGAAAACTAAAAAAAGGTAAAAGGTAATAGTTTAAGAAAGTAACTTAAAGAATAATTATATTAGTACTAAAGATATAAAACTATAAATAATATAATTAATATAATCTAAAATATAATTTTAGAAAAGGTTTATTAGAGATTAATAGCTAAAGTAGTTAGTAAATTATAAAAGAAATAAATTTTAGTACTTCTTTTATTTATTATTTCTATTAGTAATAAGATAGCAATTAATAATATATAATATTACTAGTATTTAATCAAGAAAATTAAAAAGAAAATAAGAAAAGTATTTAATAGTTAAATCTTTCTTTTATAATTAATTTTATCTT
>NW_006913655.1:0-2710 GCF_000464535.1 Endocarpon pusillum Z07020
ATATTAGCAGAAATTAATCTAAGAGATTAGAATATAAGCTCTAAAAGTAATATTTATATTCTAAAAATAAGACTAGACTTAGCATTAAGATAGTAAGTATATATATAAGTAATTAAAGCAAAATTAATCTATATAATTAGTGCCTTTTATATAATTATAGACTTAATATAAGGAAGCTTTTTAGAGATAAGTAAACAAATATATATAATTATTATTCGCCTAATAATTATATATATAACTAGTATATAATATACTCTTTAAGGAGTTAAGGGCTATCAGAAAGAGATTAGAGTAAAGCTTTAAAAGATTTAAGAAAAGTGCTTTTATATAATTATAAGAGTATATAAGGCTATCTTAATAAAGGCTCTAAAGGTAAAGACCTTTACTTTATTACTAGATCTTTATATTAAGAGACTAGTAATAAGGGCGATTACTAGAATCTATATAACAAAAGTAATAACTAGTATTAAGGAAATATATAAACGAATTTATAAGCAAATAATAGGTAAAAAGAAGAGAACAGTAATCTCTTAAAACTCTTTAGTAAATTATATAAATATTTAGGCAGACTAGTTTATATCTAAACCCTAGGAGGCTTAATAAATAAAGAAGATCTTGCCTTTATAAGAAAAGAATTAGGAATAACACTATAATAAAAGGCTCTTAAAGTTGTATAAAAGACTTACTTTATACTATAATAAGAGATAGAAAGACTACTAGAAATCTAGTAAAAAGGGTGCCTATTCAAGAAATTAGTAGGCACACTTAACAGAATATATAATAAAGGCGCACATAGGTCTTAAGAAACATAAAAGCGCTTTATTAATACAACTTTATATAGACAAAATAGGCTTTAATGCCTTCCTATATAAAATGAAAGTTTCTAACATCTTAAGTCTAAACTGTAACTGCTTAAGAGAAGAAAGCATAATAGTAGAACACGTTTTACTGAACTGCCCTAAGTAGTCTATAAAGAGGGAAGAGCTTATACATCTCCTCTATATAACTGACATTAAAGAAATTCTGACCTCTAAAAAGAGATCAAAGATAGCTATCAGAATAATCCAGCGTATAAAGATTCTAGACTAGTTCAGAAGAGTCGTTGACTAAGACGTAAAATAACGTCTACAAGAGTTAAGCAGAAATCAGGAAGAGGAAGAGGACAGAATAGAGAAAGAGGACAAAACAGAGGAGGAAGGAAGAAGAAGGAGAGAAATAAGGAAAGAAAAACTATATAAGTAGCGAGAAAAGATTAATAAATAGACCTATATAGGCTTTTTAGTCTGGATTAAATTAATAGAATTTACTATTACTATTATATCTATATTAAAAACAAAGATTAAAAGCTTATAAAAGGATATATATTAATAAAGAATATATATTATTATATCAGGGACCTTATATAATATAATAAGACTAAGATTAATTATATTTTAATAGACAAGATAATAGCTAATAGACTAATTAAGCCTCTTATTAAACTATTATTTAATAACTATATATCTCTACTTAGATTAATAAAGTCTTAGGATAAGTTGTTGAAACCTGCATAATAATATCCTATGTTATATAGTTATGCTTAATACTGTGCAAGTATAGCCACTCAATAAGCCTAGCACTTAATAAGACTAGTGCGAGATTTTCTGTACTATGTCTGTTTAGGCACTAGCCTAGTTAGGTAAATTATATATATAGTTTAAGAGGAAGCAGAGTTTTCTCTGCTTCTTTAAGCTATACAACAAGGACAGTCTAAAGCCTTTAATATATAAAGCTCAACAGGTTATAAGCCTAGACAGCAGTGTTATTCCTGTACTAAAGATCCTCTTATTAGCATTCTATTTAAGGCTATTATAAAAGCTATTTACCCTGGCTATAGATTAGTATAATTGATTACTGCTGTATAGAATACAGAAGCCCTGACTTGCATATACTAAATACTATTAATATAGATCCTTATATTGCTAACTTTGTAAGACTAATTAAAGAGGCAATTAAAGTATATTAAAAGGAGCATTTATCCTTAATCTTTTAAGGGTCTTACAGGATAGTCTATAAGTTATAGACTATAATATAATGAAGATACCCTGTTATCCCTTTATCTTTAGCTATTTCTTAAAGGACAGATTATAGAGGTAATCTGTAATATAGTAAAGAAATTTCTACCCTATATAAAGAACCGATAATTATTAAATATAACTCTAATTCTTTAGAGAAGCGTACTATTTAATTATTAATTATTCTTTTAACCTCTATTCTAAAAGGTCTTAAAACTACTAAGGCAGTTTTAAGACCTCAAATTAAACTAGTTAAGGCACTTTTTCTTATACTCTTTCCTCCTTTAATTCTTCTATAGATAGTATTCTAGCCTATGTCTTTTAATTTTAATTCTTTTATATTAAGTATAGCTAGTCTAAATAATATTATAACTCCTTTTTTTATTAGTAAGCAGATATTACTTAATAAGTAAGCATTATTAAAAGCAAGCAGGTTCTTAACAAAAATATTTATATAAATAAAAGACAAAATCCTAAATAGTAAGAAGCTATCTTAAGCAAACTAAAAGAAGTAATTTTATAATCTGTGCTTTTAAGCAATTAAGAATAGTGTTAGACACATTATTTATAAAGGCAAAGAAACTAATAAGATTTGCTAGCCCTTGCTAAATATAATATGCTTTTAGGTAACGTGGTTCATAAGCGTCTGGCGTATA
>NW_006913656.1:0-17914 GCF_000464535.1 Endocarpon pusillum Z07020
TATAGTCTTAAATATTATACTTTATATATATTTTAAGAACTAGCTAAAACCACACCTTTATCTAGTCAGGATCTTTACAGAAGGCTCTCTAAAAGTTATATACACATGAAAAACGTGTCTTAAGCTTAGAGCAGTATTATATAAAGTTATATAACTACTGCTTACTAACAGGTTTTGTGTGATGTGTCTTGCAAAGAAGGTTAGCTATATCTTGTACGTTATTAATCCGGGGTAGGAATTCTTACGAATCTAGGTCAAGGATATATTATACAAGTGTCTCTTTTTTAGTCAGGATTAAAATGTGTTAAGTATTATACTCTTTAGCCTTTAAGGTATAGCCTTTTATATAATTATAGAGAATAGTTTAAGAGATGTTATACATCTTTGTAACACATTAGATTAATATTTCTTACTTGTCTTAGCTAGTTAAGCCCTAATAAGTACGTACATTATTAATATCTGCAGCTAGCTTTGCATGCAAGCTTTAACTAACACACCGCTGGTAAAGCATACGCCAAACCCTCTAATATTTGTGGAGTATACTTTTCTTTTATACCTTATATTAGTCTAATATCCATTTTTAGAACATTATAATGTCCTCTTTAGAGCAATGCTAGAGAAAGGCTAGGGGATCTTTATTTATTAATTTACAGAACCTAGAACTAATTAGCTTACCAACAAAGTTAATATCGTTGATTAAGAGAAACTTACTTTTTCCACCGTTTTTTTATCCCTCTAATGTTGTTCTTAGTGGAAATGGCATGATGCTTTTTAATAGTCCCTTTCTCAGCCAACTACTGCCGGTGCCAACGATAGTGCTCAGCTATCAGCGAGTGTAAATCTTGAAATTTCTGCACGCCTATCCTGCAGTCTTCTTAGTCTGTGTGGCACCTTGGAGATAAAAGAGGACAAGAACAGAGTGGAGGTGGATGAAGAGGTAAATAGATGAGATGGAGAGCCGTATTTTAAGCTTGTAAAAAGCTGCTCCGAGTAGTGGTCGTCGAGGGAACCTGTTGTGAAGGGTGAATGTAATAGGCAGAGGCCATCGCGTCTTTATAGTTGAGAGGAACTCCATGACTACTAGTGATACCTCTGATAAGGTGCGAGTACAGTGCATCAAAGGGAGCAGTTTCTGGCGGTCGGGCAACCAGGGGCCCAGAAAAGGGAAGTTATTAGACTGGGTGACAAAAAAGGCGGTAGCACGTCACATGACCCATGGTGCAACAGACGCCGAAAGCAGCGTCAAAAACTGCCTAAATCAGCGTCCTATGTCCCGGAATCTAGAGTTGTGAGGTAGTACTGTACTACTACTTTAGTACCTAACTAATTTGATCTTGATATGTGGCGCAGGCGAGTACTTGGCCAAATGGGCGCCCAACTTCAACTGCAGGACTCGCACAACACCACAGCGCAGACCAGACGGATCCCAATCCCAAGTCTGTACCTTATGCTCTGACCATAGAATCGCCAGTCTCACAACTATATGCGCTTGAGTTCATTCAGCAGGTTAGGGTCAAGGTCGGAGATGGGCTGAGATCATCAAGGAGTAACTGCTCAGGACTTCTGTTGCGCAGTCCATTTCACCAATCCCCTACCTACAACATTGCTTTCTGGAGATACACGCTCAGCTCGTTGGATGCAAGATGCAGTTCCCAAAGCTCACTCCCCTCCAATCTCGCCTAGCAGCGACTCTTGCCGCTTCAGCCCTACTCGTACTACTCTTCTTCTCCCTTACGAGTCCTCAATTCGCATATGCCGCAGAGCTCGACCCCAGAATACCCCCTGACCACAATCATCCAATCGCTTTAGACTTCTGTGGGACAATGATGGAAATGAAAGAAGAAGAAGAAAGGGTTGCATTAGACTGGGAGCCCCATGAATCGTCTATACGCAAAGATCTTGTTAGGAGAGCCCCTTCTGGAGTCTTTGCGCTGTCCAACAACGATCCTCAGAGCATGGATATTGGTGCTGGCCTAACGCAGAACTGGGTCTTCCCGAAGGAGGTGATAGCAGGTCCTCCAGGAGTGATTGGGTCTGGGCTACCGTCCGAAGATATTACAGAGGACGAAACAGCACAGACTCGAAGCGAGCTTCGAAAACGGCAGGAAATCAAGACAGTCCATATCACGCTAAATACTTGCATGCAGCCTGCCCTCAATACTTTAGCCTATCCGGCCGATATAGGCGGTGGAAGCCCGCCTCAGCTACAGTTGTGGGTCTCACAGTCATCTTCTCTTACAAATCCTGGACCTGGCACACGAGACAATCCTAATCAGCAGAATTTTGATTTCGATGGCGGCTTTGCAATGTTTGAGGTTGATACTGCCGAAGATGTCTATGTTGGAGTCTCAGCTCCAAATACTACAAGTTGGACTGGTACTTGGAACTATGAGATTGCTGCTTCCATCGATGCTCCCTTTCATACTATTGATGACAATTGGGCGAACTTGTTCTTCGTCGATGGCGATAATCACGCCGTTCTGCTAGTCACCAACGACACCACTCAGAGAAATTCCACGTCCGAGATCTACAATCAGTGGATGACTATTGCCCCACCATACGGCGTCTTTGCCCACAACCAGAATGACTCCACAATCTTAGGAGTACAGAGCTCCTTTTGCGGCTTAAAAAATCAAGCTCAAATCATGGCCAACATTCAGGGTGCCAACAGGCCAAACGTTGCCGGTATGGTCAACCGAGGCCTCGGCGGCAAGCCCAAAGAGCAATTCTACATAACTGACCTCAACGTCAGCTCAGCGTACTATGGCTTCCTTGCCATGGAAGGTAACTCCACCGCCTCCGGCGCCGGGGTTGTGGGAGGTGGCGGCAAAGTCTGGAGAGCCATGAATTTCAGGACGAAAGCCGAGTCCAATTGCGCCCTTCTCTACAATCTAACCTTCTGTTCCGAAGTCGCCTACGCCGTCCCCTCCAACCCAGACATCTTCGATCCCTCCACGGGAGTCCCCGCCCTGGCAGCCCGCTACGATTCGCACGCCGCCTCCTTATACCAAAATTTTAACTACTCGCTCCAACAAGTCCCCTGCAAAACCTCCAGCGTGCAACAGTACAGCCTCGCCCGCACCTGCGACGACTGCGCCCGCGCATACAAAACCTGGCTCTGCGCGGTCACCATCCCACGCTGCGAGGACTTCAGCTCCACGAAATCCTACCTCATGCCCCGCAACACGGCCGCAGAATTCGTCAACGGCTCCTCCCTCTCCAACCTTACGGACCTCTACAACCCTGCCAATATCACCACCTGGCAATCAAGGGTGGCGTCGAATTCGAGCAGAAACCCAATCATAGATTCCGATATCCGCCCGGGCCCTTATAAGGAGGTTCTTCCCTGTGAGGATCTGTGCTACGACCTCATGCAGAGTTGTCCGGCGAGTCTGGGCTTTGGGTGTCCCCTTGAGGGGAGGGGGTTGGACGTCAGTTATGGGAAGAGGGGTGGAGATAACGGGGAGATCACGTGTAGTTATCTGGGGGCGGCTCATTATCTTAGTGGGGGCGGGAGGGTTGTCACGGGTCTAAAGGTCGGGGTTTTCATGTTTGTGTTTTGGAGCGTGGTGCTTGGGTTATGATGAGATTGGACAGTGGTAGGGAATGTACTGCATGGGGCGGCGCATGGAATGGCTGGCTGGAGTTATCGAACAGCAGGTGCAATCGAGGGCGTCGGTTCTGGAGGAATATAGGGCGGCCTCGGGTCCAAGGCGTTCTATACCCGCCGTAAATACGCAGAAAATAACAGCATGTAATTCTGAGTATGATGTATATCACTATGCTGCTGCTGAAGGCCTTTTGCGCTTCATTTGCCCCCCTCTACACCACCCACCCTCCTCCTCGGTGTTTGCGTAGGTGTCCACATGTTCCTGAGCCCACTCCTATCATCTCCACCACCACTGGGGCCCTCCCAGCAACCGGCGTCCTGCCCACTCGATCCAGTAACCTCTTCGCCGCTGGGGTCAAACCGCCCGCCGCACTTCCCGCCTCCCTTGCCCTCGACCCCATTCCCATTCCCAGTACCCCCTTTCCAATCAACGGACTGCTAGGAAATTTCGGCACGTCACTTCCTCTCACCGCCACCACCACCACCACCACCACCTCCTCCAACCTGATTTGAATTAATCCTCTTTTTCTTCGACTCCCTCTCCACCATCCGATGATGCAGTTCCTCTCTCTTCCTCACTTCACCGATCTTGAAAGGATTCGGGGTTGCGTCTCCGACTTGTCCCGCCAGCAAATCGCGATAACTTGGTGACTGAGTCTCTTCTGGAAGTGGAATGTTTTCAGGTTCATCTTCATCGACGAATGCGTAGCCATTGACGCGGGGCGTTTCTCCACCGCTCCCAGCGCCGGTGTCTTGGATCTCGGAGGCGGACAGCCGTGGATTTCCGGCGATGGCGTCGCGGATGGCGGAGAGGGAGGGGCTGGATGGAACCGATGCAGCGTGCTCATTGTGGAGTGCCGGGGCAGGGAAGCGAGTGTTCGCGTGCACGACTCCCTTTGGGCCTGCGCGAGAACCGCGCTCCTTGGTCTCCGCTACTGTTTCGAGGCCGTCTTCGTCTACAGAGCTGGGAGGGAACATGAAGGTGTTGTCTGGCTTCTTGATCTTCCAGGCGTCCGGTTGGCACGGTTTGTCTGCACTGCCGCCAACTGTGATTGGCACCAACGCCTTTCCAGCCGCTTCATCTTCGACTTTTTGTGTAAGTAGTTTTGCTTCACGATTGCGGTGCGCGATTTGTCTGGCGGATGGAATTCGCTGATCCGGAGCCCAGAGATAGGCGTGCTTCTTGCGGCGCTTGTAGTTTTGTTTGTCGAGGAGGGCGTTGAAGGATTCGTTGTCTTCGGAAGTATATTTGGATTGGAAAGCCGAGAGCGAGAGAGTGGAAGTGTCTATCTCCGGCTTCTGGGTCGTTGATGCATCCTCAATCTCTGCGATGCTGCTGGCAGGGGTTTCGTCTCCGGTGAAGCCACGGGGCGTTGCGCCGTATGTTGCTCCGTACCTGGGTGTCGAGCTATTAGGTAAAGGAGTATTGAACCTGCTATTGCGAGCGGCACGTGCATTTCCGCTTCGGGTAGGTGGACCAGGGGTCATCACTTCTCGAAGTTTTGCACCTGCATCCGCGATCCAGGCCGGATTGTTGGACTCGAGCGCGGTCAAGTATTCTTGCTGGGTTTTGCTTTCAAGTAAACCGGGGAAGTAATCTCTTGCAATGATTTCGGAGAGTGCATCGGTGTAGTCATCTTCATCTAGAACTTTTGGAGGACGTTTTATGCGCTTTGGGGCTGGAGGGGGTCCCATCAGCGCAGAACAAGAGGGCAACTGCCGCTTTGTGAGGGCTGTAGACGACATTGCTGTGGAAGGAGAGGACATGGTGGCCCATCGGAAGAAAAGTGTATATGTTAGGACAAGGCAACGATATGTAAGAAGAGCAATCTACTACTACGTAGTAGAATTATGTATGGAAATGACCTACCACTAAGTTTATGCTTCACTGACAATCGATAGTTATGTAAGGAGTCTTGGCAGCTCAACAACCAAAATTGTGCCCCCGGAGAGCGCTACGGCTAAGAGGTTTGATTCTATGGTGGTTGAAGTAACTGGAGATCTAACCACAAAACTCGGATGAGATGACTCCACAGGCACCCGGCAGGCGTTTCTAACACCATAGTGTGCTCGAGAAATACTGGTATCAAAGTGATCTCACTTGACCTTATTCCAGGCCCAGAAGCCCAGCAATGCTAGTTGAACCACGGGGCATCGAGGGCATAAGAAGCTTCCTGTCTGTCTCCAGAGTCCCACGCTCGCCACCTCGACTGAGTAAATCAGTGATCCGCTTCTTCCCAACAGTCCTACACCATCTTGCGAAAGCCAAGTGCCTCTCTAAAGACAATTGATCTGATGTCCGCACATACGGAAGATTAAGGCAGAAACGGTTAATTCCTCTGCCAGCGACAGATGGCAGAGGTTGCAAATGATGTATGTTCCTTATCCATGTTATTTCACAAGACGGCGCTTCAATTCAGGGGTACGTATACTTCCTTGTTGACATGTCCCTGGTGCTCAATGAAATTGTCATATTGACAGAAGTCGTGGTGGTAATATCATGTCCGCGAACCACATGGAAGCGTCACCATTGGCGATACTCCTTCCAGTAGGACCAGGCAATATGCAACAATGCCAATATCGAGGAAGAAGTACCTCAGATTTCAGTACCATCGTCAACGCAATCTCCCCTCTCAAACCTGCTAAGGCTTACAGCGAACAGTAGAGGCCGTTGGTGAGACTATTTTTGAGATGAAAGCTTCTACGTCGTCTATCGTTAAGGATGAACGCTACAACACTACTAGCTTTGTTCAAATCCAGCTGTCTATCTTCCTAAACCATTTTACTATCCAGCATAGTGGGTAGTGTACCATTGGTTGTCCACAGAAATGGTACATTATCAATCACAGGACTCCCTTCCTGTAGAAGCACACCGGGTCCCAGAACTGAGGAGGACTGCACCTCCGCCCTGCTATGTGCTTTTCCTTCTTCCATGGCGAGCACCAAGCTCTTTCCAAAGAAAAGGCTGTGACTGGCACTACAGTATCAGTGTTGTATGCACGTAGGGAAGTATTGGCAGATTCTGGAGTATCAAGCGACTGCAATCGTCTTATATAAGTCATTCTAGAGGAGTTGCCCTCTCACAGTCGAATACTACCGCATTCAGCCCCATGTAAAATATGCCTCAACTGATCTACATTACCTACTTCCCCCTGATAAATCAACATTATCCCATACACACAGTACGGATTCGTGCACCAAAAGTTATTAGACTGCGTTAGAGATTTAACTTACTCAGAGGGAGTAGCTCCATCTAGTGCTTGATGATCACCAATATTGCAGGCGTATCATATCTGGAACGACCCCTAAACTCCACTAAATCTCTTTGTGAGGCTAGGAGTCAACTTTAAGGTGCTTAGCACCCCTAGTCTTCTGTCTAGATTCGTGGTTCCACTCCGTATAAACTTGCTGGTTGCGGTGGTACGAGACGAATTGATTGATTCTGGCAAGGTCTGGAGAAGAAGTGTTGCCACGAAGCAATGGAAGCTTACCGCCGAACGCCAAGCTTTATCACCACGTGACACTGGTAGTATTTTTAGACGGCAGCCATGGGTTTGCACTGCAGTTGCTAAGAGTTCACCATAATTTCGGCGTTAGTACTCCTTACCATGTGTGCTTATTCCCTGGTATTGACATTATCTCTAGCTGGGAAATATCTAAATAAAGTTCGGATGAAATATAGCTCCTTTGTGACAATTAACTTAATTAGCATGAAGCTAACCTTTTGTGGTACGACCCGCCGCTCGTGTACCGTAGCACAGCCGTGCTGCGCATACGTAGTAAGTGGCGGTGGTCTGGTATCGTATCGCCTGTACTATGACGCCTGCCTAGCTTCTTTCGGTAGCCATACAACTATGTTGGTTGTTTTATTACTCATGCCCATAACTTTCATCTGCAACTTGACTTCACATTCGACGGTTTCGTATTGTGTATCCTTGCACAGATATACTATTGTGTCAGATCCACAAGCTACTTCTCGAGGCCACTATGCTTCAGCGTCGCTGGCACGCACCCACGTCTTGGCCTGCGGACCAATCCTACAAAGCTTAGAGGATTGGACGTGTGACCAGCAACTGTACCAAGAGCATGGAGTGAGATCGTCTAAATTGTCAAGGTTTGCTGTAATGTTATGTGTTTGACGAAAAGGACCGCAACCCTTGGAGGACTGGAAGCTAGCTTATCTCTGACATTATGAGATCCTTCAGTGGCGTTGGATCCTCTCATTGGTACCGCTGGAGATACCGATATTCCAACTCATATGATCCTGCGTCATGTCGTGCACACCGAAAGACATGTCCAATGGCCCATTGGATGCCATTAACCGCGCTCTGGAAGCACTTCGCCAATTAAGGAGTGGGTACGAGCTGACAAAGCTACATGGCGCAGCATCGCCCCAAATAGAGCCAAAGCACGACTCAAAGGGGTGCAGGCTTAACAGAAACACCCGCAGAGATATATTTATATCCTGGACATTCCCCTTCGTGGCATGAGATATATAGCCCGCAAGCTGTTATCTTGACAAAACGACACAAACTCCCAGAGCAGACATCAATCTCATCCTGTGAATACAACCAACGTTACAGTACGGTGACCTCTCTACGAAGCATGGCCAGTTTTTCTCTTTCACAACTCTTTTCGGGTTCCTCCTCAGACGGGACGACCGGCTACAACACCAGTCAGGTTGTTCAAGTTCTTACTTTCCGCCCATCACCAAATCACCCAAATGTCACCCTGCTACAGCGAGAAGGCTCTCACGGTGAGACCACAACTTTGTACGCCAGCACGACCTCAAAATTCACAAAGCCCAACATCCAGATCTTCCGAGTAGTCGCCACCAGTACGGGCCTGCAACAAACAGCCATCGGCAATGCATCCTTCCATTTACTATCATCAACCACTGATCTCTCTTTGCACGGCCACTACATTACAATGAAATCCGGCAACCTGTCTAGCAGCTACAACTTCATGTACCCGCCCACAGGCAAGATGAAATGGAAAAGCAACTTCATGGGTACCGCGCTCGAACTTTTCGACAGCGCAGGGCTGAAGTTGGCACGGTACAAGTTCAAGTTTTCGTCGACGAGCGGAAAGAGATTGGAGATTCTCGTTCCGTGCGCCGACTCCTTCCTGGATTTGATCGTCTTGTCCGGAATGGCGGCTACGGTCAAGGAGCGTGAGAAGTTGAAAGCTGCCTCGGCGGCTTCGGAGGCGGTAGCGGGGGTATAAGGAAAATGACGAGATTGAAATTGAATGGCGGACACGTTACCCATCGATGGCTTCCAGCTAGGTAGGCAGGCGGGCCATGATTCTGCAAGTAGCAGCTAGAAATGATGCAGAAATAATATGCTAAATTATCCAAGAACAACGAGGTCGAACATTTCTAAGATCTCAATGCTCCAGGCCTTTCAAGTTGCTATCTATGAATTCCCCCTCACCCTCCCTCCTCCTCCTCCTCCTCCTCCTCCTCCTCGGGTAAGCACGTGAAAATTTGTGGTTGTACTCAAGCCAACGCCACCGATAACCGAGCCACCATGCCCGGAACATTCGGGTTCTTTTTACAGCAGACGTTGAAGCAGACGAGCAGACAAGGCTCGTGAGAGCTGCTCGAGCTAACTAGCGGTATCAGGAAAGTAAGTATTATACTCTGTCATGTGCTTGCTGTGCGCCCTAAAAGCGTCTGCGGAAGATGGATAGAATCTACACACATTCAACACACACAGAACTTGCTCTTTTTCTTCGTTGTTTCTACGCCTCTTTCTGTTAGGCCGTGGATGTCTAAACATACTTTCGTCAGCTCCCAATCCTTTGATCATTTCTGCGTTAGCTGCAGAACAGATGGCAACGACCCGTCCATTGGTCCCTACTACGTCTCTAGCCATCTGAACCGCCATAACTCATTACTATTAGATTAAAAGGTTTATAGCTTTAATGATTATACTAATATACTCCTAAACATATAAAGCTATTTAATTAGTCGTATGAGAGATTTTTATTGTCTGTCCGTATGTACTACGTTTCTTTTGTTACATATCTTTGTTTCTGCATGCCTTATATTTTGAGAGAGAATATTTACTCCGTAGAGTCACTTTCTTCTGCCCTACTTAGCATATATTTTTCGTTTAACAATAACTAACTGAAAATATATTTTCTCCTTGATTTTGTTATGTAATAGTATAAGTGACTGAATATGCTTCTTAGAAGAATACAATCATAAAAAGGCTTCAATGTACTCCGTCTATTCGTCAAAACCTTGAAGCCTTAAGAAAAACTATGCCACTATGCACTCTTTGCAATAGTATCACCCTATCTGCTCGCCAGTACAAGCATCAGCCCTCCTTCGCGGAGTTGTCCAAGTCAGCAGCGCAGTGCGATTTATGTAAGCTGATGAAGGATGTTCTTGAAGCATCTGGATGCCACAAGGCTGCTGAGGAGTACCGCGACCATAGGGATGGGAAGTGGGAATTAGTCAACGATACCAAGATTACCACCAGTGTCAACACGCACGACAACGAGGCAGATGAAGCATCTCTACCGCCATATCAACTGTTCGTGACGTGCGGGCCGCTTACTCGTGGAAATCGTTTCAACAAGGATGCGTATTCCGGCGCTCTGGGATATCGTCTCAAGGTGTATGTGGAGCAAGGTACGTAGTCTTGGGACTATACTATAGTACGTAGTCTTTCGACCTGTTGAGCATGCAGCAGGTAGCGCCGCGGCTGAGCACATTCCTACACGCCCCTTGGCGGCATGCGTCAACTCAGAGTCAACTTACCGCATGATCCGAGAGTGGATTTTAGCCTGTGTTAGCACTCATGATGTTTGCCAGCGCGCCTTGCGGCATGGTTCTCCACCAACAAAGCCACCGGAAGCCGCTATGGTGACTTCAGAGACACAGGCACCACTTCCTAGCCGACTTATCGAAGTTCTCAAAGAATCTGAAGATGGCATATTGCAGCTCCGTCTCCGTGACACTCGGGGGCTCACAGGCTGCTATGCGGCTCTCAGCCACTGCTGGGGCAGTACTCATCATCTTTCGACGAGCATATCATCCTTGAAGGAACGCCTAACCAACATTGACTTCACCAAATTGCCGAAAACATTTCAAGATGCTGTTACTGTCACAAGCCGTGTGGGAATGAAATATTTGTGGATTGACTCCCTATGCATCATTCAAGATAGCAAAGAAGATTGGGAAGGGGAATCAGCGCTTATGGGACAGGTTTACCACAACGCCTACCTGACAATAGCTGCAGCCGCATCGCCAAATGGAGATGGGGGTTGCTTTCATTCGCGTGATCTGCGAGATTCTCACGCGGTCACATTGCCCTTCAATAATGAAGATGGCAGTCCTGCAGGGTGTTGGTACGTCTATGATAGCCGGCACAACGAAGATACGAGCATACTGTGCAGCCCACTGCAGCAGCGAGCTTGAACGCTACAGGAGAGATACTTGTCGCGTCGGATCCTTCATTTCGCCACGGATCAACTTTATTTTGAGTGCAAATATTCTTTTGAAATTCGAAAACGGCCGAGCGGAAAAGGTGCACTATAATTCAGTCACCTTTGAAAACCAAGAGCTGTTACCGCTATATAGAAACCCGCATCTAGCACAGATCCCGGGAACTCGCGAGTTCATTGTTACCAGGCTGTGGATGATGCTCGTGGCGAACTACACCAGCCGAAAACTGACGTTTGGGAACGACAAGCTTCCTGCAATATCGGGCTTGGCTAGTCATATGGCACAGCTCATTCCAGACAAATACTTCGCTGGTATCTGGCAAGGTACCCTCTTCCAACACTGGCAGCTTTTATGGAGGGTGCCACCGTATCGAGACAGCCGCGTTGGTGGACGCACTGCTGCGTGTGCTGGGCGTGCTCCGTCTTGGTCATGGGCTTCTGTAGATGGGCCTGTCCTCTTCGCACACGCATGGACGAGTGAGCTCGAGCCAGGTCATGGGAGTGGCGCCACGGATGACATGGAAATGAAAGTCGAGTTAGTTGGCAGCGATTCGTACGGACGGGTACGTTCGGGCGCATTGACAGTCACTGGCTGGCTCGTGCCTGTTTAAGTACTACCATCCGATTACGGAAGCTGGGAGCATTGGACCTTTTTGCAGATGGCAAGGTGGGCTTGTCGAAAATGCCATTACAAAAAGCCTTACCGGGCACTAGAAGGATATGACATTGTGCAAGCTCAGGAGCTGGATGTCTTCGGTGCTGCGGCCTTCGATGAGGTGTTGGAGAGCAATGATGGCCTCCAAGCGCTCCTGTTTCTACAACAAACCGGTGTGGAAGAGATGAAGAAAGAGGGTCATGTCAACAGTTTTTTCGTGTTGTTTCTTCTTCCGACTGGGACCAACAACAACGACGGTAGTCACGGTACGTATAGACGGATTGGCATGGGCCATTTGGTCATGAGTCGGCTCCTCGGCTGGAGTCGGGACGATAAGAGGAGAATCACGATTGTTTAGGTAAGTACCACGTAGATGGTTCTTTGCAAGCAAGTGTTTCGCTCTTCTGATACTGATGGGAGATGATTGAGAAACAGGATAGTAATCCCAGTCTGTTTCGAAGACTGTCATATATCTAATACGGCGGGTATCAGTCCTGACCCTCTCTTTCCCACTGTCTTTACTTGCACCAGTATGGTTGCCTTCTAGCATTATGGGGATTGTATGCTAGCGTTTACAGGGCCAAAGTCGAACCGGGTGACTTATTTCTGAGGAAGGCAGCAAGAACAGCCAACCAAACTGGGAGCCAAGGTGCGGTCCAGATTCGGTGCAGGATACCTTAGAATCCCAAAGAAGCGTGATCACAATTGTAGTAGGCAGCTCAATCGTCCTGCATAGCCAAATACCGGGCTGTAGAGACAGCAAGTCCTACTACGGTCATCTAGGTCGGAACAGAAGAAATGTAGGGAAGAATGGAGTGTGGAGATTGAGGATGTGAGTCCAAATGGGACTGTGAAGAACATTCGTAAAAATGCTCTTTTGAAGACGTGGCCGGCAGCTCGTTGGAATACTAGGGCAGACATAGTGCCAAGACCACTGTCACGTGACTCCGCACCCTATTATATTAGCCTGCTCCTCCTTCTTAGATAGATTCTGCAGAGTAGACACCACCTCATCAGTTTTTGAGTCATTTGATAGCTCAATTATCCTACTGCCTATATGGAGGGTTCAGAATCTTAGATTAAGGTTTCCGACGGTAACCGGTGGTTGCCGCTACTAGCGCAGATTTCTGACTAATCCGAATTTCCGTCATTTTATGGTAGGATGGATAGATGATATCAACTAAGCAAGCCAGTGGAATGGAAATCAGACACAGGCCAATCACTTCAGCTCAAGCCATTGCATCTGCTCTTCTCAACAATCTACCAGCTACTACCGTTCACCCAAGCTGCCACCCATGTCGTCGGATATCCCCTCCCACCCAGATCTGACATCCCCCCATCCGCCGTTCTCATCGCTCCCGCTCGATCCCAACGGTCCACGGGGCAATGCGTGGGGTAGGTTTGGAGATGCCGACCAATTGGGCATGCTGAATCTCTTGACGCCTCCGGTCGTCGCAGCTGCCGCCCAAGAAATCGTCTCAGGCGTCCGCATCTCCCTCGACTGGCCGCTCAACAAACCACTCTACCCCAGCTATGGTAGAGACCCATATCAGCACGAAATCAAGCAGCGAGGGGGTCCCGATCGCGTGGTCAATGATGACATCCTGAGCTTCAACACTCAGATAAGTTCCCAATGGGATGGTTTCAGGCATTATGGTGTGCTCCAACCCCATTGTCCGGAAGATAGCATCTTCGTCACTGCAACCTGGCTTATCCGAGTGAAGGATACTTGAAAGAGCAACGGTATTACAATAATACCACTCACGACCAGATTCACTCGTCTTCTACAATAGGCATCGATGGTCCGCCCTCTCTTTTCTCCTTGTTGTCCGGCAAGGGGGGATCCGAACCACTGACATTACTCTCACTCAGCCTGGGCCTCCAAAGGTGGCATCGTAGGTCGCGGCGTCCTCCTCGACTACCACTCCTGGGCCCTCAGAAATTCTACGCCCCTCGCACCTCTGTCCTCTACAGCGATACCTTTCTCACATCTCCAACGCGTCATTGCCGACCAAAACGTCACTTTTCGCGCAGGCGATATCCTCTTCATCCGTAGCGGCTTCACTGCGGCCTATAACGCTCTTTCCACTGCCGAGCAGCTTGCACTATCTAAACGACCGAGCGCCGATTTCATGGGTGTCGAGCCTACAGAGGAGGTTCTAGAATGGCTTTGGGAAACTCAATTCGCTGCGGTCGCTGGAGATTCGCCTTCGTTTGAACGCTCACCCGTGGGGTGCGGGAAGTATAAGTATGATCCCCCGCCACCAGTCGTGCTGCATGAGTGGTTACTTGGGGGATGGGGGATGCCTATTGGAGAGATGTTTGACTTGGAGGAACTGGCTAACCATTGTTCGTGAATGCAAGAGGTGGAGCTTTTTCGTGAGCAGTATTCCTCTAAAGGCGAGTGATGCTCAATCATTCGCATCTTTAACAGGCGGATTTTTCGAAATTTTGGGAAAACCTAACTGAAATACAGGTCCCCGGCGGTGTGGCAAGTCCGCCGAACGCCGTCGCTATCTTCTAGTTGGGACATATCAATCTGATTGTTTGTGCGGCACGAGGACTAAAGGGTGAATACACAGTAAGGGTACGGTAGATGTAAATACCAACCCAGACCGGATCAAAAATAGCGCTCTGGTCACCAAGTCCTTCACCTGAACGGGCCGAACGAATAAAGTAGCTATCGACGAGCGGACTCCACGGCAGCCGAGGCAAGACGCCTCGAGAAGCAGATGTTCGGTCTCTGATTTATCAGAACGTCATGTCTTGAAACTTTTCAGAGTAGAGATAGGTTAAGGAAACTCGTCTCCTCTCTTCAACATAACCTGCCACATTGCTTCCTCCAACTTCTTCTCTTTAACAGCTTTTTCAGTGATTCCAGATTGTTAGACGACACAGGCAGAGTGTGCATGCTAAAGAGTACTTGTCCTGGGTCATCTGTAGCAAGTCCAATCACTTGTACATGACAAGTGCGCTTCATAGGCAAGGCTGGTGGTTGGAAGGAACGTTCAGCCTTCATACTGTGGTCGCCCGGGGCTGGGAAGGATGAAATCTACTGCAGCGTGAGTGATGAAATTGACTCATGTACCGCCTTGTGCCCAATGTAGCCCTTCTGGTTGTCCATGGCGGTCAAGGGAACAGCGGCGATGGAAGACGAGGTAGAGTTGCGCGTCGCTAACCGGCGAATCACCTTCAAATACAACTGATGGTAAAAACAGCATCCAGTGCGTGGGCTTGGAGATGAGTGCGAGAGCAGATTTTCCTCTCCTTCAGTCGCCAAGGGGCCGCTGGCTTGGCACCACAAGGAGAGCCATGATTTCTCTTGCATCGTCTGAGCAGTTTCCGTTTGTTCCACCACAGCTGTTGAAGAAGACAAAACAGAGGGAGTTCAACGTCATATGCCCAATGCCCCTGACCCGGTTGGCCTCTTGACCACTACTGTTAAAAACCAAGCGTTCGAGACCCCAAGATCCATACAATGACAAAGAGAGCACGACGAGAAAAGAGATGTCTCGGTTCATGTGCAGAAGCATCCTGTTTCTGAGGGTCCAAGCATCAGAAATGGGGCAGATTGATACTAGCCCACGTCGCCTTGTAAGCTTCGGGAGGCAAGAAGAACAGCGTCCTCACGCTCTCGACAATGAGAAACAATCTTGCCAGAACATAAGTTAATCCCAAAATGAACAAAGTGGTCTTTCTTAATGGCCACATAATTTTAATCAGTGACTGCACCGGTTCAGAAATCCACCTAAAGTCTACAGTAGACAACGCAAAATATAGGAGGAGGTTGTAAGACATGGGTTGATACACCAAGTAGATACTTGTCAGGGGAAGAACTGTCGTTAGCACCGAGCTTATCCTCCAGAGCAATGCTTCTGTACCCGTCGGAAAGTCAAAATTCCAGGCCAGACAATGGAGTCCCCCAAAAAGAAGGCCCCCCAGCGATAAAAGAAATTCAAAGGTCGCATTTCCTTCATACTTACCAATTGCGGACGAATAGTAAAAATCGTAAGCCTGTCCTGTTGAGCCCTTGCCAATGCGCGCAGTAGCGTCATTGGGAATTGGAGAAGGGCCGAGATCTGGGAAGACTCGGGGTGCAGCGCCTCCAAGCCAGAGAGATCCCGAAGGGTATCTGTCGATAGCATCTACCAACCGCTGAAAGTCCACTGTGGATAGCTTTCTGTTTGGCTGGATGACATAGAAAGACTGCACATTTTGTGGACGGGTCCAGTACAAAGCGTAAGTGAAAACGCTACTTACAGCAAAGGCGAGCGTGGCGACCTCTAGCTGAGAGACGGGGAGATTTTGGGATTGGCGCACAATAAGCTGAATGATCACGTAAATGATCTGAACCAGAGCGAGTAATGTGACCAGTGCGTCCTGTCCACCCAACTGCTGAAGCTGAGCATGGGAAAGTTCGGGGAAATCGACCAAGTTGGGCATTACCTTGGAGATCTCGTGCCACTGGGCGACATTGAGAGCCCAGTATCGTAACTTGAACTGTTTTGATTTGCAAAGTCGCGGGTAATTCTTCAACCGGAAAGCGTTTGTATAGAAATCATCCCAGAACTTATCGCGGTCGAAGCCGGGCTCTGCGGACACCCTCTGCTTCGTATCCTGGCTCGAATTATCTGCTACATCTTGTATTAGACCCTTGGTATCGAGGACGAAGTAACCCATATTGGCCAAATGCGCCTGGGTCACAGTAGGGGCTATCTGTACTCCGTGATTTCTGGCATTTCTCGCGGCGAGTAGGTCCGTGAGCGCCTTCGCAATGATATATTCCGGCACGAAAATCGTAAGGGCCATCCATTTGGCTTTGGGCCAGGAGTCTTCAATCAACCTCCCACATTTCCGGAAGAAGGTCTTGGGCTCAGGTCGAATAACAGGGACGTTGAGGTGTAGAATGCTCCAGGTGCATAAAAGGATAATCAGCAGGCATTCCCAAAGAATGCCCAATGTGCCTCGAGCATTCGGATTGGCGACATAGTTTGTATCAGAGGCTGGGAGCGTGCAGTTCCCATTGAATGCACTCCAGGCTGTAGTGCGCCCGAAGAGCAGTGTTCCAACAACGATCATTGGCAAGCTCAACATTTGGGAAGCCATTCAAGAATCTTGGTGCGAACGAAGAGACTGATCGACTTAAGGCTCGAAGACCATCTCAGGAGAGGTGCCCATGCTTATATCAGTCCCCCGACAGAGGAAACGATTGCCTTCCTTGTCCACCTTCACTCAGTTGGGCATGATCAGGCTTGCGCCAAGAAAGCAGACGAATCGCCAGGCCGGCCATTAGCAAGGAACAAGGCCTGTAACTGGGAGCCACCGGTTCGGCCTGAGGTCTCTTGCAAGGCTGAGGCTTGGTAGGTAGGATCGTAACCGCTGAACGACTTTTTGGAGAAGATTTGCTAGGATTGATGCTTCTGGTCACTCGGCACGCTGTGATAGATGGCAGAAATGGGCCTCGAGGAGGTCTGCCGTCTGAGTTTCGGGGCTTGGGTTACCTTGAACCAATGAATGTTCGCAGACTAGGCTGCACGAGGGTCAGCGCTAAAATAGGCGAACAAAAATGAAGTCGTGCAAGCTGCTGCCTAGAAGAACTAACCTTAACTACTAGGCGTTGTGCCTCCGGCTCACCCCTCCGCGAAGGTGAGCTCGGGGCAGATTTTCCTCTAACTACTTGGCAGATTCTGGTCCTTTTTCTGTTGGTACTACTGGTACGGAGTACTACGTACTATGCGAAGGGTTCAAGGATCCCACACTCATACCTTGAAGGATATGGATTTAGAGTAGCCATCAGTGTTCCACCCGCCATGACCTCCACCCCATCGCACCCTAAAACCCCACGCTCCCCCAGCAAACCCAAACAAGAAACCGTTACCCACACCATCCGTCCCCTCCCCTACACCTACATCCACCTCTCGCTCTCCCAACCACCCGGTCCCACCCCGCGACCCTCGTCGACTCCTCCTGCTGCCCTCGACATCCTCACCGCCCACACAGCCCTCCAATCCGCCTTGACCCGTTTCCTTGGCCTGCACGGCAGCGCCATCTCCATCGATATCCTGCACGTTGCTACCGCGCGGCACCTACGGAAAGGGAGGAGAAGAGGGGCGGAGGATCGGAGATGGGTGAGTTCTGGATCCGAGTGCCGCGGGAGGATGGGGATCAGGTCCTTATTCGGAGTCAATCAG
>NW_006913656.1:17929-109241 GCF_000464535.1 Endocarpon pusillum Z07020
GGGTGGGGAGGGAGGGCCAGGTTTTGAGGGTCAAGGGGAGGGGGGAGTGGTTGGGTGGGCTTGTTGGCGGTGGTAGGGACGATGTGTGGGGGTGAAAGGGTCCGGGGCTGTATGGGCAATTGATTTGAAGACTTGGTAGAAGAATACAAGGGCACAGGGGGTGATGTCGTGATTAGGGAACAAGGGAGGTCCGCTTGCCAGAGGCTACGTAGCTACTACGTGGTAAGATGGTGGAATGAGGTCCTCGGTCGTAGGAGTGTTTGCAAGTTGAGGTGAGTACACAGCCCAAGTCAGTATGGAAGAAGGTCTCGAATGGGGGCAGACAGAGGAGGCGCCGTCACGTCAAATGAAGAACTGGCTGAATCTTTGACATTCATAACCCAGATCTAGAGAACCTCTAGTGTAGATGCTTGCTGGCCCCAAATTCAATCCACGCAATGCATATTCACAAAGTTAATATCCAAGTGTCGCCATGTGGTATTCAACAAAAGATTTGTTTACATCATCGACATGATCGAACTCTGTGCATAGGCCTATGAAAGAACTTAGCAGGTGGGATGGGGTAAAGATCGATTGGAAGACCGACCATTGGTTTGATATCGGGATGAGGAACAGCGTCGAATTTGTGGTACTGCAGTTTGAGGTCAGGGCCGATATTGATATATGCTCCCTTGTTCTCAGTCGCATCGCAATATTTCGGTGCAGAGAAGACTGTCGAGTGGTCAGCAAAGTTGTTTGACAGGGTCCAGGTTATGTGAAGATACCGGTTACACATTTCCCGTCGTGCTCTACCTCATAACCCTCCATCCTGACCTCGTGACTCCTGATGACAGCTTCCAAGCCATTTTTCTCGCAGAATCTCTTGGTCACATCCGGTCCGAATTGAAGGCCGACCCCTCTCTTACTCGGTCCTCTGCCATTCTGTGGTTGTGGATCCGTCCATAGCATCTCCATCATTAGCCCTTGCTGACCCGGCTGTCTCTGAACGTGTCTGTCTAGCTTTCGGATGTCATCTAAGCCTGTATTGTCATCACTGAAAAGACCGCCATGAAGCGTAAGATACTTTTTGCCAACCAAAGTGGCAAGTGGCAACGCGGAGAAAGATTCCGAGAACACTTTGAACACCCTCTCATTGTACTTAGCTTTGCATTCCCCTTCGAAGCCGTACACTCTGTTCATATCGTCTGTCTCGTGGTTTCCTCTGTTCAGGAAGAACATTTTCGGGCGCAACCATTTATAGGCGTACAGCAGTAATGCTATCTCCGTCGACCAGGACCCTCGATCCACGAAGTCGCCGTTGAAGAGGTAGGCGTGCTTCTCGTCCGGGAAGCCGTTCAACCGGAAAATCTCAAGCAGGTCGAAGTATTGCCCGTGGGTGTCGCCGCATACTGTCAACGTCGTGGCTGGTTCTATCTCCATCTCAACCATAGTTGGCTCATCATAGACAATATTCCGAACTGCCTGAACTATCTGGAAGACATATTTCTTGGGTAGTTTTTTGCCATTCTTGAATCTCGTGATCATATCATTGATGAACTCTTGCGTCATTTCGTTTTCGAGTTTGACACCGTCATAGCTTGCATCAACCTCCATCGACTCGATATCAAGACCTTCGAATGCAGATGGCGGATCCCCAACCTCGATCGCTTTAAAGAACTCCACCCTCCGTACCAGTTTCTCGCATTCTGCAAGCTTGAGCTTCGCATCTTTGTTGTTCGGCTCCTTCTTCACGACGGTTTTGAAGTCTCTCAGCGCCTCACGAGAGTTTAGAATTGCGGTGTTCGCGACTGCTCGCCGCCAGTAGGCCTGCAGATGTCAGCTTCTGGTCAGGGCCTGTACAGTAATTGAGCTACTTTGATATAGTTTGGATCGAGGTCTATCGCGTGAGTAGCATCTGCGACTGCATAGCCATAAGATTCGAGCTTGATGTTTGCCTGCGCGGGTTAGTGAACTGTTTGCATCGACTTCCAACCGGAACGTACCTGAGCACGATTGCAAAAGAATGAGGGATCTCTGTCGTTCTTCTCTATCGCTTGTGTGTATAGATCCACTGCGCCGGCCCAATCATGCTGTGCGAACGCCTTGTTGCCTTTATTTTTGAGTGCTGTAGCGGCGTCAACGTCTGGAGTGATAGCCATGCTGTGTCGTTGTGGTAAGCGGGAAGTGGAATCTGACTTGGTGTCACGAGGTCGTGCTGTTCGACATATTTACACTGACATATTCTTTCTTCTGTGGATTTTCAAACAGGGACTGAATTACGCCCTCGAGTCCGGCTTTGCCCAGTTTGTGAAGAGGATTTGGGGAAGCCTTTTGAGTTGGAGAAAGCCTAGACCCAAATCGGAAAACGCCCAGACGACCTCTTACATAGTACACAGTGCTATGTAGTACAGAGTAACGTACTATGTAGTAGTAGTTTGGCCGGACTCCTGGTACACTCCTGGTACACTGCAGATCCACAGCAGATACACACCCAATAATTCTTGCAATCTTCTCTTCTTCCAACAAGCAAGAAAATGTCCGGCGTCAGTATGCGCGATCTGCGCGCCTGCATGGTCTGCTCCATCGTGCAGAGATTCAGCGTTGGTCCTCCCTTTCCGCCATCTCTCTCTCTCTTCTAGTCTGAAGCCATCGTCTTATCCTAAGATCTTTCTTTCCAGGACTTCCGTGCACGCGGCTGCCCAAACTGCGAGCCCATTCTCGGCCTAGCTAACCACCCGGAAGCGATCCAAGACTGTACCTCCCGTGTCTTCGAGGGTCTGATAACTATGGCTCAGCCTACTCAGTCCTGGGTGGCCAAGTGGCAGAGATTGGAGGGTTACGTGCCAGGAGTCTATGCCGTCAAGGTAGTGGGAGAGCTACCAAGGGACATTGTGAGCGCGTTGGAAGGGGAAGGAGTCAAGTACATACCAAGAGATGGGAGGGATGTGGATGAGGATAGGTAGGGTTGAGTACGAGGGCGTCCCGCCATGTCCGGCATTTTAAAATTTCTTGGGAACGGCTGCATAGCGATGGCATTTTTGGGTGTCACACAGAAAGCAGAGAATGCACTTTGTGAACATATGAAGGGAAGATTCGGTGTTACAAAAATTCAATCTTGATTGAACCGCCACACTACTGCAACAAGCAATACTCATGCCTTGCTCTGGTACGCCTGAAAACCTGGAGGAAGAGAAACTCAGCTCAGCTGCTAACAAGCTTTTGTACCGCATCAAGGAAAATATCAGCATGATGTTTCTGAAAGATCAACATTGGCCTCAATCTGACGGCCTTCGCTCCACTACCACCAATATTAATGCCCAACGCTTTTGCGTTGGCAAGGAAAGCGTCACGCTTTGGGCTGTCAAAAGCAATGAAGGTGCCTTGACCCTTCCCTCGAAGGTTTTGAATCTGCTCCGGATATTGTTGCTGGATCCTTTCAAGCCCATTGAACAGATAATCGCCGGTCAGTGCAGTATTCTCAACGAGGTTTAGCCTCTCAATTTCGTTGATAATGGCACGGAAGAGGATTGCGCGAGCCGGATCACCCATCCATGTATTGAATTGTCTGTATGGCTTGTTTGGTCGCAGTGCTGGGTTGCCGAAATAGTAACCTGCCGTCTGGGCTTTCTTCGAGAAGGTCACCATGTCCGGCGGCTGGGCCATGTTCCAGTGTTCATGGGCCCAGAATTTCCCTGTCGCGCCAATACCGGTCTGTACCTCATCCACGATCATGAGAACGTTATTGCGCTTCGTGATCTCCCGAATGCCCTTGAAGAACGCTGGTGAGGCGTGATTGTCTCCACCCTCGGACTGAACGGGTTCTACGATGACGGCTGCAACCGGATTGTGGTATTCTTTGATAATTCGTTCCGCTTGCTCGAGACAACGCTTTTCCTCCTCCTCATTCTCCTGCACGTGTTCCTCTAGAGGATATTTAAGGGCCGGGAAGGGGGATTGTGGCCAATCGAAAGCAGGGATGTCGAGCTTATGGATTGGCTTGCTTCGAGTGGTGGAGAGACTGCCAAAGAGCCGGCCGTGGAAACCGGATGTGAATGACATTATCGAAAGATGTGGCGAGCCTGGAACCTGGTTGTTCATCGATGTTTCAAGATCTTCTGGTGAGAATTCAACATGTGCGCCCCCTCTCTCCATTTGCCTCCGCCACATAAAGGCGGCTTTGTATGCGGTCTCATTGGCATCAGAACCTGCCATGGCGGTGAAGACCTGGTTGAGGCCCCTAGGCGCGACCTTGAGAATGCCTGTCTCCAGGATGGAGGCCCAGTCGTGCTGAGGGAAATTGCCAAGGGCTGGCCTGTTAATAAGGGCCGAGGCCATGTCTGGGGAGGTTGCCGCAAGGAGGAGTGACGGATTGTTATATCCGACGGGAATGGATGCAATCTGGGCATAGACGTCAAGCAGGAGATTTCCATCCAAATCAGCAATATAATTTCCATAACTCTGCTGGTAGTTGGCCAGCATGTTCAGGCTACGAGTGTCGAAGACTTGATTGAGCTCGGCAATCGCCTTCTTGCTCTTTGGTCCTGGAATGGGAGTGCTGACCCTTGGGCCATGAGGTTCGTCTGCGAAAAAAGGCTGCTCGAAGGGGGAAGATGTGTCATGGGCGACAGCAGCTGCAGCACTGGCACGACTTTGTGCATTTGTGGTAATGGAGTGAACAGGTAAACGGAAAGTAACTGGTCGCAACCGGGCCACTTGGCGAAGCAATGAAGCCATTTGTGGATGTGTGAGAAAGATAATAAAAACAGGATAGAAATACAGCCACGAAGGCTGTACGCGGAGAAGACAAGCGGCCCAATTCAGGAAGAAACAATGATAAAACCTGAATGGAGATGGCTTTGAATTCTGAAGAGAAGTGCGCCTCGCTGTAGACTTTCCCTGCCCTTGAACTTCGCTAGATTGGGTGCCAGAAGCATAGATATCACCCGAACGAGGATATGGTGTGGAAGAACCGAGTCATAACCACCACGATACAAAGACATCTATCACGGCGAACCCGGAATTACGTCTTCACCCCACCCCAAAGCTTATTAGGAGTACTACGCCTAGAGCAGCAATTCCACCCCGCGAAAAGAGCGCTTAGCAGCGGCTAGCAAAATATTTCTCCAACAATGCTTACATATTGAAGTCAAGGGCGGACCGGAGAGAAAAGCTTTCTAGTAGGAATTCTGCAAGGGGAGTCCTCACCTCCTTCGCAGAGGATAGGTCTTCTCTGCGGACCAAACATATGGCTACAACATCCGCGCCGGCTGACATCACAAACCACGATTCCGCCCCACCCACAAATCCAGCCATACCCTCCGCCGCCATGCCCCTCATCTCCCCCCATGCTCTCCTCTACGCCAGCCTGTCACAGGAACCACCACTCCGGCCCTCGAGCCGCAAACCCTCCCAATGCCGGCCCATCTCAATCAACACATCATCCCTCACTCACGCCAACGGCTCAACCCTGATCAAAATCGGCCAAACAACAGCCGTGTGCGGAGTACGCGCCGAGATCCTCCCCATCCACGAAATCGCGAATTACCGCGTCAATAAAAACCCAGAAAATTATATACCTCAAGCAGACCACGGCGAGGACAGTCCGGAAGCCGATGCCGTGATCCGAAACCACAACCTACTAGTCCCCAATCTTGAACTCGCAACCGGATGCTCGCCCTTCCACCTCCCGGGCTCCCCACCCTCACAGGAGGCGCAATCCTTGTCGCAACGTCTACTATCTTTACTACACACATCTCACGCGGTCAGGTTATCTGACCTCTGCATCTACAACGAGACCATCACAGACCTCGAACGCGAGATCCCCGACATTGACGCATCTCCAGAGAAGAAATTGAAGGCATTCTGGGTGCTCTACATTGATACGGTGGTCATAAACCATGACGGGAACCTCTTCGATGCATGCGCACTGGCTATGTTCTCGGCGCTGAGGGATACGCTTTTGCCTAAGGCGTGGTGGGACATAGATTTGGAATCGGTTATATGCTCGCCTGAGAAGGGTCAAGCTAAACGATTGAGGCTGAGAGGTTGTCCGGCACCGCTGTCTTTCTTGGTGTTTAGGTCTAATAAGCTTGAGGAGGGGGGTACTAGCAGAAAGATTGAGCAGGTACTGTGCGATCCAGATGCGTTCGAGGAAGGGTGCTGCAGAGAGCAGGGATGTGTGATTGTGGATCAGGATAAGAAAGGTAGAGTTTTCGTGCTCAAGATCGAAAAGAATGGAGGCGGGAGTGTAGGAAGAAGCGGGCTGAGGGAGCTGGTGGAGAGGGCTGGGGAGAGGTGGAAAGAGTGGCAGCAGGTTTTAGTCAAGGAAGCTGGATCGAAAAAGAGCGAAAATTGAAATATTTGTGAGCACATTTCCAGGCGTTTTGTCATTATGATACCCATGGATGTGATGGGAACTTTGGTTGAAACTGATCGCATGGGCTGAGGATTGATTCTATATCACTCTCGAGCTTGCCCTTGCCGTTTCTCTTCCGCCTTCAGCTGAGACCCGGACATTCAATGCGCCTCGCTATTCTTTTGCTTTCGACATAGGGCTGAAAATCAACCGAGCAAATCTATCTGCCCAGATAAGATTGAAAAGCTCAGCTACACCACTCGACGTCGCTTGACAGGTGGCTCGCCACCCCTTGGGCTCACAGTTCCGGTGGTGAGCTTCTTCGTCCCCTTCTTCTCTTGGTCTCAGGTTTCCGCACCGTCGCTAGACGGAGTGGCCAAGGCCTGTGCCCCGGCTTCTGATTTGGTTAATGCTTCCTCCTCGACGGCGAAAGCAGGTGGTGACGGAGGGAAGTCAATGGAGAACCAGATGAGGTGACGACATTCCTGCTCTTTATCCTTCGATTCCTTGCCCAACTTCGAAGTTTGTTGCTCTGTTTTTTCGGAGTGAGAGCTCGAGGGGGTGGCGAAGCCGGTATCGGAGTCAGGGTTAGAGTCAGGCTCGGAGGATGTCTCGGATTCTCCTTCAAGTTCCGGGGGCTTGTCTGTGTCCCCGCTCGGGATAGAAGTGGTCGTCAGTTCTTCGTTTTCAGCACCTGCTGCGGTACTCTTTAGGCTAGGAGCGATGTTCTTGCTTGAGCCCAATAAATTCACAGCTTTGTTCTCCTCTTCTACACTTTGCCGTGACGTCTCCTTCTTTTGATTTGGTGGACGATTGGGCTTGGCGGCTTCTTCATCTTCGGTATAATTCCACATCTGACCAAGCTCGCCTTTCATAGCGGCAGTGCCCCACAGTGCACTCAGCACGCCCGGGACCAGATATAAAAGCGCAGGCTGACCATGTTGTGAAATTTGCATCACTAGCAATGTGACTATTAGGGATACTGAATAGCCGACAAGACCAGCTCTAAAGTATGTCTTGGGGAATGCTTTGGCTCGAAGATCTGGTCCTGCCACAGATCGCCCAACCCAAAAGCGCTCTCCCCAAGCACCACTTACAGGCAGATAGGTTGCCTTCTCCAATTTGCCTTCGACTGTTTTCGATTGCCTGAGATAGTGAAGGTACAAGTCGAATCGTAACGCATGTGCGATCATCATGCCAGGTATCATGATATCGCCCAGTCCTAAAATTGCCAGGCCACCGATTCCCCTCTCGGATTGGGCTGGGCGAGGGAAAAGAAGCTTGATTGGGACGTCAACTTTCGTGGCGACAGCCATCATCATGGGTGTGAAGAAGACAAAATATATGTCATAGAAGAACAAGGCACTCTGCAACAGGGTACCAGTCCAGAATGTGGTGGGTGACATGTACTGCATAGAGCTGTAGCAAAAAGTGAAACCAATTAAGTTCGAAATGTACCATGGTTTGTAGAGGAACGTGAAGAACCCGACAACGGCGAGAGATGTGCTGATGGCGAGTGCATCGAGGATGTCGACTGGTACCTTGATAGAGGAGAGCTTGTGAATGTGGAAATTGAGAGAGCACTTAGCATAAAGGAGGCTGCGGAATTTCCATGCCCTGTCAGCGACTTTAGTGGAAATAGGAAGTCGGTGCAACCGGCCTGGCAAATGGGATTTTCGATAAGCCTGCTCCGAATCAGAGTTGGCGTCCACAAGATCATACCGGTGCTTCGACCTGTTGATTCTCCATAGTCGGCCCGACTCCTCATATTGATTGGGTAGAAAGAATGATCGCACGACGACGAATGCATCCTTGAAAAACTTTGTGCCAAAGACAACGCCAACCTGCAAATAGTAGTAGCTCAAGATCTTGTTCAACGTGCTAGGATCTTCCAACCACTTGATGATGAAGTAGAGCGAGGATAACGTGAGTCCAGCCAGCAGTGGAAACAATATTGCATCCTTTGGTTTAAGAGCTTCTTTACTCTCGGCAACAACCTCTTGCTCTTCATCCACCGAATCGTCATCATGAGCGTCAGGCCTTTTTCTGGGAGGTGGAGCAGCCGAGGATGGGATCGAGAGCGAGGCATGAGCAGCGGTGTAGACTAGGAATAGAGCGGACGCAAGAATATGCAGATATGTGGGAAGCAAACGACGAAAGCGTGCTGCCTCATATGCCACTCTGCCTGACCATACCACCAACGGGCTTGGAGGAGACATTGTGTGCTAAGAGATGTTGACATCTACTGATCCAGGGTATTTGTTGCACAGAAAAAGAGATCACGTATTTCTGCGGCTTCCCTTGAAAAGTGCTTGACCGTATTGTAGCATTCTGGTGCACAAAGAAGGTGTTCTTCACTTTGATCGCATACTACTAATGCCCTCCTTAATGCCAAGAGCAGCGCTTGAGAGCGGCTTGAGAGCGGCTTGTAACGGGTGGCCGAAAGGGATGTCCCGGGCTATGCGATATCCTCCCATAGGTCGGTCAATGTTTCTGCAGCGAACCTGTCAACCATCAACTTCAACTCTCTGCTCTCAGATCTGTACAACACATCTCTCTTTCCCAGAGAGTCAAAAGCAACATGGCTACAGATGTCGTGCTCGAGACCACCATGGTATGTATCGCATATGTGCTCTTCGATCTTAGGCTGAATCTGATTGGCCCTACTCCAATAGGGCGCCATCATTGTAGAACTGTACAATGACCACGCCCCCAAGACTTGCAAGAACTTCGCAAGTCTGGCACAGCGAGGGTACTATGACAACGTCATCGTGCATCGCGTCATCCCAAACTTCATGATCCAGACGGGAGATCCCACAGGGACTGGACGAGGTGGAAGCTCCATCTATGGAGACAAATTCGAAGATGAAATACATGCTTCTCTGAAGCACACTGGAGCAGGCGTATTGAGCATGGCGAACAGTGGCCAGAATACCAATGGAAGCCAATTTTTCATCACACTAGCCCCAACGCCGTGGCTAGACGGTAAGCATACCATTTTTGGTCGTGTCAAAAGTGGGATGCGCATCGTTCAGAGAATGGGCTTAGTCAAGACGGGACCTGAGGATAGGCCGCTGGAGCAAGTCAAGATAAACCGAGCCAGGGTTGTCGAAACGACTGCAGACACGTGAGGTTCATATGGAATGGGATCAACTTCAATGGGTCCGTCCGTTTCTCAAGCCGCATCCTCATTTTGAGCTGGAGGGAGTCAAAGCTCGCAGGGATGAAGCCCATGAACAGTATTAGTCGGCTTGGGTGGCAAGGCAGAAGGCTTTCATATGGAGGAAGTTGCATTTTACCAGGCCTGCATTCATGGTTGTGGCCACATGAAGATCAACATGCATGCAGTTCCCACGTCTTGGTCCAGGGGTCGTGAACTGTCGTGATCCAAAACGCATATGTCCGTTTACTTGTCGCAATCTCTAGCATGGCAATATCATTGTCGCTATGACGATCCATCTTTGCCGAGCCTCTTAGCACAACTAAACACTTCTGATATTTATGCCACAAATAAAGGCCTCCTGCTCGCCACTATGTTCGTCTGGTAACAAGCAATGTTCGAGGATCAGATCAACGCCGAGCCACTTGTTTCATTTATTCCTCTCAACAAGCCGCCTACCACAACCACCTTTCTCTTTTGTCACTACCAGAATCAACTTTGAAACCTGAGTAGGTGCAAAAGCCCTTATACTGTCAGCAAGCCATCTCCTAACCTTTGTACATAGAGCGCAACACAGATCAGAGGTCGATATGGACATAGGCAGGCGAAAGGCATCATCATCGTCGAGCACTGGCAATGAGCATGATCCGTCGAGCGTTGGCAATGAGCATGATACTTCGAGCACTGGAGATACAGCCTCGCCACATTTTCAGCATTTGGTTCAACTAATAAATAGCTCTACCGCCAGGAAGCAAGCTGCTTCGGTGCCTCAAGCAGCTCGAGTTGCCAGCGACGGAGAAAACGGAGGGCATGCTGGGCCATCAAAGAAGCATCAGACATTCCGCTTGGGGACCGGACAACACGAGATTGCGGGAAATGTTGGTTTGTACCAAGAACACCCAGGGTTAGATCGCTCTGCACAAAAGCAGAGTACAGATTTCCCCACAGGACATGGCAAGCAGTGGGAAGATTTCAGTTCATCACAGCAATCGAAGGACAACCACAATGAAGCATTACTAACAACAGCCTCTTGCGATGAGATGGTGGCTCTCAAGCTCGCTCAATATCGCCCCGAAGCCCAAGAGATACAATTTGCTTGCACGATTTGTCTCGAAACTCTGCCACTACAAGCATTTCCTGCTGTCCCGATCACCTCGGCATGCTTACCTGAATTTCATCGTGCTGCTGATGAAAGCTTTGTGTGCAAGTCTTGCATCAACGAAAGCATCAGTGTACAGATCAGTACCTCCAGACCCGATGAGATCAATTGCCCTTCGTGCAGTCAGCGTATGAATCATCAAGATATCAAGCTGTGGGCAGAACATGAGATATTTGAAAGATACGATCACATGATCACTTTGCAGGCCCTACAAGAAGATGGTAGCTTCATAAGATGCTGGCGACCAGAGTGCGACACTGGTCAATTCCACGACGGTGACGCTGCTTCTCCAATCGTTATCTGTCAAGCATGCAGAGCAATGACCTGCTACCGGCATTCTGGTCTACCTTGGCATGAAGGCCTCACATGCGATCAATTCGAAGATCCTCATACCGCTATCACCTTGCTGAAAGAATTCATCAGCGAACTCGAACTTGTCTCTCGTGCCTCCAAGACCACACTATCCGACGAGCAAAGTCGAATCAAAAGTGGCGATGCCGAAATTCAATCAAAAATTGGTATTGCACGACTACTACTTTCGGAAAGGCAAGCCTTTCTTGCTTCAGAGTCTGACGAGAGGGGAGCGAAATTTGTGGCCCAGACGACCAAACCCTGTCCACGTTGCAAGGCACCTGTCGAGAAGACAGGGGGCTGCAAGCACATAAAATGCAGATGTGGCTTTGAATTTTGCTACGGATGTCTGGCTGAATGGAGTACGGAACACCTATCGACACCGTGCTCCGATGAACATGATGACCCTCACATTTTACGTCTGGCTATGAGGGATTATGGTCATGATGTGCCGGCTGCTGCAAACCATATACCAGCAGTACGGCAAGCACGAATGGCTAGAGCGCTTCCACCGCCCTTCATTGAAGGTGGAATCGCTTTCATTCATCCACCAGAAGCTCGTCGGCCAGCATTTCCTGAAGTACGAGTTCTTCGACCAGAAGCTCGTCAACCCCAAGGTCCTCGCCTACAAACCCCTCGACCATATGCTCCTCGACCAGAAGTCCCTCCACTACAACTTCCTCGGCCACAAGCCCCTCGACCAGGAGCCCCTCGACCAGGAGCCCCTCGACCACAAGCTCCCCGACCACAAGCCCCCCGACTGGAAGCCCCTCGACCACAAATTCCTCGACTGGAAGTTCCAAGACCTGAAGTGATGAACCGAGTCAACTTGCCAACTCATGGCGACGTCGGTCGACCGCGACTCTTCGCATCACGGCCAACAGCGCAGGGCCCAATGTTCAGAGATCCTCAGGGCTTTGTTAGACCACGGGCTCCTTACCCGCATCGTGATGAGCGTCCTTTCCAGTTTCCAGGTCTTCAAGGGCCCCAAGGAGGCGTCCCTCGATCACCAATGTCAATTGCAGCAGATATCAATCGTTCAAGGTCTGACCTCAGCTTACACTCAGGCTCTGCTGACAGAAGTCGATTTACACCGGCTATAGAAGAAGGGCTCATTGGAACTGGCTCCCAGCGAAACAACGTTGCAAACATTGCAATGCAACGTGCCGGACTGCCTCGAGGTCTGGGTGACCCACTCTTTCGTGATAGAATGGGAAGAGCACCACCGGATTTTTTTCATGATAACCAGATGCCCCATTTGGCTCGGCAAGATGTGCTAGAAGGGCGAGCAACGAGGCTCCCACCAGTAGGTACTCCGCGGGCTGCAAATCAAGATTTCACGATGGGCTATCAGGGCTTGCAAGATCCTTTTGGTCCAGACTTTGGTCGACCACCGCTGCGTAGGAACAATTCTGGATTCACAAGGGCCCAGGAACAAAATGACTTTGCTGCAAACTTTGGTCGATCACAGCTGCATAGGAACAATGTTGGATTCACAAGAGACCAGGAACAAAACGGCTTTGCTGCAGACTTTTATGGAGACTCTACTGGTTGGGTTTGATGCTCATGGGGGCAATGCCAAATTGCTTAGCAGGCCTGCATTCTGCTGACCAGGCAATACATGTAACTTCCGCCTTTTCAATCATTCGCCGGCAAGGTTTGACTGCTGTCCGAGAAGTGCGACAGAATGACTTCTCGAGCAAAAGTAGGGTTCGGAGAGAATGATCACCCAAGAAATTGCCTTTCATCCTCTGAGTGACCAGATGATTTTTGTTCCTAGTGATTCCAGGCCAGTGCAGATACTAACCTGCTAGCTTTACCAGTGTTTATCGCCGATAGGAGCCTCGTCTACATTGACTTCGTCCACGAACCATCTCCCCTCAATGCCTTCTTTCGCATCCGCCACACCATCTCCATTCCTGCCCAGTTCCAGATCGTTTCCGCTCATTTGGCGCTTTTCCATCTTGCCATTACTCTGGACGCTGTGCATTAGCATCGCACCAAACTGTCTCTATCTTCTCACTACCTCTGTCTACTCACATCAAAAGTCCAGTCCTCCAGCCCATAACACCTCTTCCACTTCATCCCATCCTCTGCATCACGATACTCGTACCAGAACTGCACAGCGATCTTTTCCATGCTCTCGCCACCCACCGCGAAAAGCTCCTTCCTCAACCGGTAGTCCTTCTCCCTGTTCCACTTGGCGGTGAGAAATGCAACGATCTCGTTAGTGCCCTTGAGAAACGTCGTCCGATTGCGCCAGATGCATTCGGAGGTGTAGCCTCTAGAGACTGCAGCCGGATCCTGCGTATTCCACATCGCTTGAGCGAACTTGACCTTTTCGTGCGCTGTGCTGGTTGTGAAGGGCGGTTTTAGCGAGGCCATTGGGACAGTCTCTATCGTGAGTTGACGTCTTGGAATGAATCGTAACGGCTCGTCTGGGACCTGTTATGTAGCATAGCCAGGTTCTGTAGAAAGTATGTATGTATCATTACTAATACCCCGGAGCAGTCCCACATCTCCAAAGGTAATAATTCCTCCGCCTATGTTCTACCCATGCTATTTAGTTGCCCGTCCATCATGGTCCTATGACAGTAACCAACGATTATCATTCACTCACTACGTGACATCAGCATTCTCGTCTCGCCTGTGCCCAATGCATGCCTATCCAGTCATACAGTGTCCAGGCACAAGGACTTTTTCTTTATTACATTTGGCGATATTTATGATGCACAGTGCCGCTACTAGTAGGAGCATATTCATCGGCACTCTACATGGACCGGGCTCTGCACCTCCTCTATGATTCAACCTCCTGTTGACTATTTATACCTCTCTCTTGCCCTTTAGCAAGATATATTTATTCTACAATCTTCCTCATCTTCGCTACGTTTTGTCACTTGTCACTTCCCGTAGTGAACACTAATGAAAGCGCAGCTCACAGGGTTGCTTGCGTATCAAGAATATCAAACGTGACCATGGACGATGAGGACTCTAAACAGATGCTTGGAGCATTGTTCTCCCAGGCTCGACGACCTTGAAAACTTTTTGATCTGATATGTAATCGTTCCATGTAGAGAACGGGCAGGTACTGGGACCCATTTCATCGCTCAGAGTGATGTCAAAACGTACTTCTCCTTCTGATAGTGATGTGTACAGATCGATAGACCAACGCACAGCTGAGTGGGCAGCCTGGCAGTAAAAGAAAGAACTGTCTCTCCACCGTGGATCGTCTCTCAGCTTGCGTACAGAACACGGTTGGGAGGTTTTCGGATAGGGTTGGATAGGATATGTAGACCAGATCTATGGCAAGAAGAGACGACTTCGTGGCATTGTGGATGGGAGTACGATCTAAATTGAGGAAAAGGGAAGAAGATGATTCGATATTTGATTTGCTTGGATTTGTGGTTGGTCTCGACTCAAATCATCTTGCCATAGTATGATTGTGCAGACGAGTGGTTGAGGTCGCAAACGAATTGCACCTTCAAATATCTCAAGTCATAAAGACTACTGCGCATTTGAAAGCTTTGACCCCTTTCCATTCATCTCCATCATAAACCATCTTGTGCCTCTACAACTCGATACTCACGTCACCTAACTCCACGAATGGCTCAAGCCTTTCCATAAATTCCTCGAGTTCCATGCCCTCTGCACTCACGCCCTGAGCACCAGGAGTCCTGGGCGGAATGAGTACGGTTGGGACTACATGGATAACACCATCGGCTGCAATGCCGTCGGGAATAGCAACTCTGTTGAAGCCGTTGATCTTGATAGTGATGAAGCGAGCGTACCTCGCCACATCGATGCTGAGGGACTTGTCGTCCAAGAGCGTAGGGAGATCGACATGGAAAACGCCCTTTGGTATACGGTGGTCGCAATCCATGTCGTCTACGTCCTGGAGGGAAGAATGTTTGTAGAAAGCATCAGAGTAGAGGGTGTAATTGCTGACAACGTGGTACTTGAGCAAAGCGGCGAGGTATTTCTCGCCGTACTTGCTGAAAAGGAATGCATTGATTCTTGGACCGAGACGTTGAAAGGCGAAGTTGGAAGGTGCAAAAAGTGTGCCACCGACGTGGGTGGAGGGTTTGTTGAGGTGATCTATGAGCCCCGTCTTGAGGAGACCGAGCTCGAGGGTACTGAACTCGCTGGGTAGGAAGGAAATAATGTCAGTGGTTATTGGGGGTGGGAGTAGGATGCTACCAAGTCCATGAATGACGCCGTTCGTGCCGAAGATGTCGATGGCGACGATGCGCGCATAGAAATTGACGGTCAAGCCCCTTAGGGAAATCTGCGTACTAAGGCGTTGAGGCGCGCCTCCGAGGTATTCGCCGCCGAGGGCAGTGGGAATGGTGCGAGAAACAAGAACACGGCCAGCAGGGTAAAATTCTGGAGATATGTGGTAGGTGAGGAGTTTCTCGATAAATTCCTTCGATGGTTCCTTATGGTCGTCGGGAATCTTTGCGAAGGCGGAGTCGATTGGGGCAAAGATAGTGAAATTGGATGTTGTGCCATTAAGGAGGGTGACGAGCTCTTCATTTTCATTGATCAGCTTGGCAAGCTTTGTGGTATATTTCGACTCGTTGATAAGCTCATACACCGTTTTGCTCGGTTTTCCGTGATGAGGAGGGTGGTGAGGTTCGTGGGGGTGATGAGGTCCATGGTGAGGTGGTCTATCGAAGAGATCTGTCTCGTAATCGGCAGACTCGAGCCAGCTCTCGCCAGCAAAAGCTTCTTGGAAGTTGTCTTTGATATTGACAGCGTAATCTTCAGCATGATTCACTGCATTTTCCCATGTATTCTTTGCACAGTTGAATGTCTTGCTGACGGTCTCCTCATCTATCTCCCATGCTTCATGCGGGCTGGAAGCACTATCAAGCCATGATGATTTGGATGACGGCGTTGTATTTTCGACAGCTAAGGATGAGAAGACCTCTTGGTCAGGAATGACAAAAGCAGTGCCGATGGCGGGCAATAGTAGAAGGTGGGTGGCTCTCATGTTGCAGGACTTCTAAAGGATGCTGCTATCAGGGAAGAGTCAGTGTTTAACAAGAAAGTAAATATGAGGGAGACGAGAACAAAAAGCTCTATGACGCTCACTCACCGCAATTGACTAGTAAGAGGAAGCCTTGACAACCAGGCAACAAGGTAAGGGCACAAGCAATAGCCCTGCGTGCAGCCTAGAGAATTAATGTAACTGTGTCTGGAGTAGAAGAATAGAGCGAGGTATTTGGAGGAGCTTAAGATCAGGCTGCGACATTGCGCGTCGTCCTGATTACTATGGCTGATTAAAGGATTTCCCCACTGTAGACGACTGAAAGGTGTTGGTTGTGACGTTGCTCCCCACGGTGGATCGGAAGGGAATCATGCCGACACCAGCCATTCACCTCCTTCATTTGCCGCTCTTCCATATTCCCTTTCTTGATTCCTCAGATAGGTAGTGGCAACGTATTCATACCTAGGCGTTTCGTTTCGGTACCAGGGATGAATGTCTGCATGCAATTCTTGTACCGATTGTCCTGTCCTGGACGTCTGTCTGAACCGGCAAGCCTGTCTTGGAATCTGCTTTGGTGCTGCAAGTCTCTACACCAATGATTGCAGAGCCATCTTGCACAATGCGATGGTGGTTGAGATATCCTTGCAGCTGCTACAGCAGAGCATACCCCATCAGATGCTGGACGGACCCTTCCAGTGACCGTAGGTAAGGTCAATTGCCGTACAGCATCCGCGTGAAGTGCCGTGCATGCCCCAGAGGTGTCATATTGGCCGGGTCAGCTTGCGCAGTATCTCATCCCTCTTTCAGAAGCCATCTAGAGCAGCCTGGACGATCAGAAGGTAAGGTGCCCAGTGCAAGCAAATGTTACCAATGAAGATTGGCATCTATGACGGGGTAAGGATGGAAGGCGTGATGGCTTGCAATGTGGTTGCAACTTCTGCCAGACTCTGACTTGATCTCTTTGTGTCGTCCCTTTTGGCTGGACTCTTCATCTCTTCGTCCCTTTTGGTTGTGATTGCGCTGTACCAAAACAATTCTCCTCGTGGAACTAGATTTTGGACATCTTTCTTTGGATTGCTTTGGCAGTGGTAGAGGTTGGAGGGTGCTGATTGGTCACATTCCACATTTGTCCACCCAATTTGGCTGGCTGCAGTGACCTGGGGATTCCACCATTCTGATCAAAACAAACAGTGTCGCTTAACGTCAGAAGCTTGTGCTTTAGTAAAAGTCAGCGGGACAACAGAGTGAATTGGAATTGTCTTCGCTATACCTTGACTTCGATGCTGCTATGTCACCTAGTAATACTAATTGATAGATCTTGTTTGTATGGGACACTTACAGAATCCGGACATCAACACCACAAACCATCACAGTCTCACAGTCTCAACCGCTCTTCTTGACCTCTTAGCAGCACAAACAGAGGTTCCACCAGTCATCCTTCTACCATAGCATCTCACCTGTGCATCACTCCTTGGCCGCAGCGACAAGGACTTACAGGCCGGACAGAGTCTGTGCCTGATACATGAATGTAGCAGTGGAAACTGCCATCGCTTTGTTTACCACCTCTCAATTTGAAAGCAATCTCTCGCCCGGCATGAGCTGTAAGTGAGCACGGAGACAGCAGCACCGCTCCATGATCATGGCCAACCGGCCGCCTGACAATAAATCCCCGTCAGGGCGTCCTGCACTCATAGAAAGACAACCCAAAGCTGCTCCGGTGCAATCTTCCACCGATCTCCTCACCACTAGTCCTCCGCCATTGCCACACCATGCATCCTTGAAACCAGAGGGCAATCTGAGCATGAGACAACAACAACAACAACAACAGCGTCCAATCTCACCGAGGCCTGTCACTGTGAACAAGCGCATCTCTGCTCTCGTTGGCAATGCTCCTGCAAATGCGAATCGCAATTCAGCCATCTCCACCATTTCCACTGCATCCGGAAAATCCAGGAGGAAAACTCATGTTGGACCTTGGCAGTTGGGAAGGACTCTCGGGAAAGGTGCTACAGGACGTGTTAGGCTTGCAAAGCATGCCTTGACAGGCCAGGTTGCTGCGATAAAGATCGTGTCCAAAAAATCAGCCGCGTTGGTGCAAAGTGCTAGCATGGCTCAGATGGACAAAGAGGCTACAGATCCGACATCAGCGACCGGATTCCGGTTGATGCCCTTTGGCATCGAAAGAGAAGTTGTTATCATGAAATTGATTGAGCATCCAAATGTGATCAATCTCTATGATGTGTGGGAGAACAGAGGAGAACTGTAGGTCATTTGTCTTAGCGCGTTCGAATGGGTGCTTACTTGTGTGATCAGATATCTAGTAATCGAGTATGTGGAAGGCGGTGAGCTCTTTGACTATGTTTCTTGCTACGGGGCACTCCCAGAAGAGGAAGCTGTTCGTCTGTTTCGGCAAATTATTGCTGGATTATCATACTGTCATCGATTCAATATCTGCCATCGAGACCTCAAACCTGAAAATCTTCTTCTGGATGCTGGACGGAATATTAAGATCGCAGACTTTGGCATGGCCGCTCTTCAGCCTACCGATCGATGGCTCAACACCTCATGTGGCAGCCCTCACTATGCCGCTCCAGAGATCATCCATGGCAAACGATATCGAGGTGACAAAGCTGACATCTGGAGCGTTGGAATCATCCTGTACGCTATGCTGAATGGGTTCCTACCTTTCGATGGAGGCGATCTGGCTGCCACTCTACGATTGGTGAAGAAAGGCGAATATCACCTTTCTGACGCACTGAGTGAAGAAGCAGCTGATTTGATACAGCGCATTCTTCAGAAGCGCCCGGATGATAGAATATCAATGAATGCGATTTGGGCTCATCCACTGATTAGAAAATACGAAAAATACCATCAGAGCATTGCACCAAATGGAGTGCTCGTTGGACCTCCACCACCGCTAAGTGCAAAGGACTGCGGGCCTCCCATAGGCAAACGCAGTGATATTGACCCAGAATTGCTTCGAAATCTGCAAACTTTGTGGCACGGTGTCAGACAAGAAGATTTGGTGAAGCGACTTCTAAGCACAGAGTACGTATAGTCCTCCGATTCGTAGCAGAGCTGAATCTTTGAGCACATTGGAGGCAATTAAAGCAATGTTGATCAAGACTAACTTGAGATGCCAGACCTAATCACGAGAAGCTATTCTACAACGCGTTGATCAAATTTCGCGTTGAGCAACTGGAAAATTACCCTGGTGTACCCCTTGAGTACTCGGCTAGCGACTACCACCACGTCACAAAGCCAATACCAACATCAAAGCATGTGTCCGCGCCCCCATCCCGAAACCACAATCGGCGGCGGTCTCAATTTTCAATCGTCAGCGAGGACAGCGGTAAACAGGATAGCTATTATAAAGACCCTGTCACGTCCGCAAGTACCGTGACAAAAGAAAGCTACGACCCCTATCGTGCATCGCGTACACCCCTCGTAAACAACAATGCGGACCATGTTACGGTCGTTGTGCGCCAAGGATCAGGCGCTTCGCGTACACGAAAAGCTGGTCATGCTGCCAGCTTGAGACATGCCGCTATCAGCAGACTGCACCCACAAGCACATGCCACAACTCCCGTCCCATCCAAGGAGTACGTTAAATCTACTCAGTACAGGGGACATTCTAGTGGTACCGACCGCTCCCGAAGCTCCTTAGCCAGCAGTCGACGTAGCGAGGCTCGGATACGGAAGTCTGTTAGCTACAAGAGACAAGTCAGTTTCCAGCATATTCGTCAGAGATCCTCCGGCAACTCCTCAAGGGTGAGAGACGCCGTGCATCTCGTTTCGTCGGACACTGAATCATTCAAGGGTAACAATTCGAGGCAGGGGCTTCCGGAGAGCCAAAGCACTCCAAGCCTTCCTACACCTCCTCGTGTTTATCGGTCTAGAAAACCAGCCTCAGACTTAGATATCCAGAAAGCCCGAGCTGTAAGCAATTACTGGAAAGACGAAGCTCGAAAAGTGAGCTCCGAGCTGGGTAAGATCTGCGAAGAGGCTTTCAATCGTTCATCAGTCTCATCCAGTAATGTGAGTCAAAAGAACGTTGAATCGCCTGCCACCTCCGTTTCTGTTCATGGAGAGAGCGTGGCGGTTCCACTTAGCAATCAGCTGAAGAATCGACCTCTGCCGCAGCCACCCGCAGAATCACTGGGTTCGTACACGCTGCGTGAGCTCGCAGAAACACGCAGAAGGCTTCTTGAGCATTGTCGGAATGCTGAATCCAATACGGTGCCAGCGTATTTAAGTGAGGTCATTGCTCACCTCGATCGGCTGATGCAGCCAGCAATGAAGTCGGAGGAGTCCAAACGTTCGGCATCAGACCCTCATCCAGCCTCTACGAAGAACTCTTCCCATCTTGCTGCTATCAATGAGGAAAGCTACATGCTTGATGTTTCGCAGCAAGCGCAATCCAACCGTTCAGCCTCAGATCCACTAAAGTCAGCGAAGCAGATCTCTTTCCAAGATCCAAGCAAGACTATTCGCCTTGTATCTCCCGAGGCCGCTTCGCACACACAGCTTGCCCCTATTCAACCTCTCAAAATTCGCAAAAAGAGCCTAACACCAGTTAATTCCCTCCGAGGAACTTCCACTGATTCGTTACGTAGCACAATGGACAGATCCGGCTACGATCCAAGGCTCTATGGTGGTCTTGATACTATCGAGGAACATCCTAAATCGCCAAAGAATAGAGATCCACTCGCAAGCCCAGGAGGGACGAGAAAATGGTCGTGGTTCAAACGGCAGTTTGAGTCTCCCGATGAGATCCCTCCAGCTCTTCCAATGAAGGATTCACCTCCCAGGCGAGAGAAATATCCCAGGCTTGAAGCAAGCGGGAGCCAAGCTAGCTCTAATGGCCTAAAGGCGACATCAAATTCGACAGACGATATGGACGAAGCTGTGGAGGCCCATCCAACTGTCGAGACCAAGAAGAAATGGTTCTCTAAGGTGTTTGGTAGGACCAATAAGAGCATCGTCCCCTCTGCCGCAGAACATATGGTTATACAAGACGCAGCATCCGAAACAGATTCGAATGGTGCCTCCACCGACGATCTTCTCGCCGAGCCTCGCGGGCAGCTGCCGACGAATCCGAATACTTCCAGGGCAAACGAGCAGGGACTCAATGAGCCAGGACCAGTAACTGCTACGACCGAGTCTTCCAGCTCCGCTCGTCCTGTTCACATCAACCAGAATTGGTTTGCTAAGTTCTTTCACATCAAACCGGCAAGTAGGGTGATCTCCTTGTCCGTGAGCAGAGCCAAGGCAAGAAGAGAAATCGTCAAAATACTAAGGGATTGGAATAAATATGGTCTAAGAGACGTGATCAGCGAACGTAGCGGCGGAGGTGATTTGATAAGAGGCAGAGTCGACTCAATGAATTGTGAGAGCGCTCTACTACCTTTGCAATGGGCGATGCTAACCATTTGACAGATCTGCACTTGAAACCAGTCAACTTCCATGCTCATCTGTTCACTGTTCTGGAACGAGGCCGCAGGTGCAACCTCAGTGTCATCCGCTTCACTCAAGAACGTGGTGCAGCAAGTAGTTTCTACAAGGTTGTCGAGACTTTGGAGGCTGTCCTAAAGGAGCGAGATTTCCTGGTCACAGAATTGACGAGGAGAAAAGGCATTGAGAAGGGCATGAAAGAATCTGGCCTTTGAAGATTACGCTTGTTGCAGCCCTAGGCGAATCATTGTAATATGCCAAGTGGCTTCTGCTTCTGGGCTCACACCTCCATTCGAGTGCACATATTTCGAGACTGCAAACCTGCCTAGTTAGCTTGCCTTTCTTCTGAGATGCACATATCCGATTCTCAGGCTACGCTAGAGATTACTTCTAATCAAAATGAGCTTGTTGATACAATAACCTATGGCTTCAAAACGTCACACGACTTCTAGAACATGGAGGTGGATGTCGATGTAGCTACTCCGTACGACGACGACGACGACGTATGCATTAAACGTGAAAAGTCTCCGTCACTCCGCCACCTTAGATGTGCAAACGAGATTGACGGAGGCTTTCCTAGCAATCTTGCCAGATCATACGCGTTCAAAATGGATGGGCTATCTACCTAGAGAGATGTACATGCATCCACCCAATGTCTCCGCGTGTTTAGCGAATGTCTCCGTCGTCAGCCTACATTTGACACTCTCTTTCTGTCATATGGTATTTATAAAGGCTCAGTGATATCTTTGTCCTGTCTGTTTTGATGACTGTTGTGCTCCTCTACATCTTTGCCTATCTGATCGGGATAGCGATGGCTTCTCATCTCATCATCAGCACCAGCACCAGCACGAGCACCATGATCACTGAAGCGCAACAGTCTTCAATGAACCAAGATACATTTACCGATATAAACAGAAAGCACTGGGAGTACGTGATGTTCGAATTGACAACAATACACACGTAATGTGCCCAACTAATATGAATATGATACAGTCAGGCTGCTTCTACCTACTCTAGCGCGCAATGGCAGAAGAACTTTATTAACCAAACCCACGCTTTCATCTTGTCGAACCTGAATTGGATCGGTGTCGACTTTGCAGATCCGTCGGAAGGCTTCGAGGAAGGTGCACCGCAACCGCGTCAGGTCAGAGTACTTGATTACGCCTGTGGACCCGGGACCATTACAAGCGCTCTCCAGGGCCATGCTACCGAGTTCGTAGGTGTTGACCTCAGCGAGAACATGGTGAAAGCGTACAACGAGAAATTTACAGCATCCGATCAGCAAGGTGGCACCATCACCCAAACGGCACAGGCGTTCGTGGGAAATCTCCTGGATAACAATGGTCCATCAGAATCTGTCTCTGGAACACAATTCTTCAACTTCGACCTTGCTGTTGTTGGCTATGGCTTCCACCATTTCGAAAATCTGGAGGTCGCAACTTCACGGCTGGCTGCCAGGCTGAAGCCTGGCGGAGTGCTGCTGATTGTTGACTTCATGACCCATGGCAAGTTGGAGGCTGGACATCCTGCCAAGAACACAATTGCCCATCACGGTTTCGGAGAAGACGAGGTGAAGTCGCTGTTTGGAAAAGCTGGCCTTGTGGATGTTGATGTTGTGAAGATGGAGGGCACCATTGAGATAAAGAAGCATGGAGCCAAGGATGACGAGCCTGGACAGAAGAGGGAAGTTTTTCTGGGGAGAGGTAGGAAGCCAGCGTCGAGCTCTGGAGCTACCAAGAAAGAAGAAGAGTACTTACCGAAGCAGATCAAGGAGCGTTGAATGGGAAGATGCAATTGAGGTATCCGTCGTCGTCTTCGCCAGATATCGAGGTCTTGGATTCGATATTTTTTAGCGTATCTGTTTGTGCAGCCTCCTTCGCTCTCAGACCTTGATTTCGCTTCCGTTGGCGCCTTGCTTCAGGACTCTCCCACTTCTCGTTGTGCTGCGACTTTTGAGAGTCTGACTTCATGGTCTCTCTCAAAGAGACTCGGAACTTTTCAATCCTCAGTTGGTTAGCTTCAAACCTCTCATTTGCGATCTTCAGAAGCATGGTGTAGTATTCCTTTGTGACCAATTGCCAAAATTGATATGGCCCATTGTTGCTATTTTCTGCCACGAACGCGATGATCGCTTCCAGACCAAGCCCAGCGGTCCGAATTGCCACCATTGGACACGCATTTGGATCATCGAGGTTCTTCAAGCTTTGCACTCCGCTCTCGCGAAAACCGCTGTTGATGGCTGCACTGAGTAGAGGCTTTGCGTGGTGCAGAGAAGCAGTCATGATGTGTAGGATCTAAACCTGTTCAGCCTTGTCTCCTTGTCCATGCAGATTGTGTTCTGCGCACCATAGGCTCAAACGCAAACCGTACAAACCTCTGCCCTGGAGCCCAAGACTCAGATCCCTTAGCTCCACAAGCACCGGGTTCTTCATCTAGACCGAGTATTCTGGGGAGTTGTTGCGAGGCGCCATCCCCTGCGACGTACACAGGCTCATGCGATACAAACAAAAACTTCCCTCCCCCTTTGCCGCCCGGTACCCCTGAACTGCCTACGGCATCTTCTTCATTCCTCGAATCGCTGCCTTGACCATTTCCTTCTTGAAACACAGCGATCCTTCCCGCGCAACTACTCGTGGTCACAAACCCATCGTAGGCATTGATCTCGTCGATCAGCTCTCTGATCCTTTCGTCCACTGAACCCTTGGGCGATTTGTCGCTGTACTCGCTGTCTGGTACAGAGAGACCTTCTAGGATCGTCGCTTTCTTACGGTAGAAGGTGTGAGGAATGGGGGGTGGCATGATCAAGAAAGTGTAGAGGATGAGAAAATGAACCCCGTGCGTTGCATCGTCTGTCATGGAAGACGGAGATGATGTCAACATGCAGCGCACGACGCGACTTGCCTCGGAGCCGAGTGACGCCGCCAATATAACCGCATTAGGAAAGAGAAGATTTCGTAGGGTGTAGTCGAGTCATACTACATAGGACGAGTGTTTCAATTGAACTGTGATCACGCAGCACTATCACTTGCAGTTGTAACGGTATCACAAATCACCACAGCTGTCTCGACCCTGCAACGCTGTGGTGCGTTGTCGTGCAATGCCTCGTCGCAAAGCATCCACCACTGCGAACAATTCCACAAGAACTGCACCTCTAAACCCCCACAAACGCCAATTATCTTCTTCTTCTACCACTCCTGTCGCTACTACCACCAGCCCCGCTAACCGCCAATCCAAGCGCATCAAAGCCTCAGCTGAGAACACTCCAACCACCTGCGGCAAGAAAGCCACACCAAAGAAGAGCAAGTACTTCGAGGGGCCCAGCAGCGACAATGAAGACGATGACGAGGATCAGAAAGGCGCAAGTCCAGAGGTGACAGAGGAAGAGACATCTGGTTACGAGGACGAAGATGCATCCGCTACCCTCCCCTCGTCACCTTCCCCTTCTGAGGAAGACGCCTCCGAATCCGATGGTCCGCGAACAGGGAGGGCACACAAGAAGAAGCAGCAGGTCAAAAAACGACCAGCTGAGAAGTCATCCACTACGAACGCACAGTCTACAGTGAGTGGGATTATCGAGAAAGGCAAAGAGCTCTGGCGACAAGGTGTGAAAGTCGGCCTGGGACCGGGGAAGGAAGTATTCATTGAGAGGCCGAAGCCAAGGGGCGATGGAGGGATCAAGTATGTGCCGGATAGGATCCATCCAAATACCATGGCTTTTTTGGCAGATTTGAGGGACAATAATGAAAGGGAGTGGATGAAGAGTGAGTGGAGCTTTCTTGCTTTCGCGGGCGTTCGTTTCGACCAGTGCGGTGGAATTCCGACAGTGCATGCAAGAAATAAGAATGGACTCCATGGATCAGAAAATATATGCGTTCGTTGTAAAGGTTAATCTCACGACCTTTTGGTGCGTACGGAGTCTGTACATTCAGAAGTGCAGTGTCTGTTGGCGAAATCTTGGGGCCTAGGATCTCAGAAGCATTGGTTTGGGGCATGAGTTGTGGACGAATGTGTGACACTGCTGACAATTTGTCTTTTATTATAGTGCATGATGCTGATTATCGAACATCCTGGAAAGACTGGGAGAGTTTCGTGGAATCACTAACGGAAAAGATTGTCGAAATAGATGACACGATACCAGAACTACCTCCGAAGGACTTGGTACGAACCTCAAAGGCTGCTCCTGCAGAACTGGCTTACATTGATAAATATAGGTCTTCCGGGTGTATAGAGATATTCGATTCAGCCCTGATCCAACGCCTTACAAGGTCTAAGCTCCACATCTCCTATGTCTGGTGACTGATACTAATATACACCAGCCATATTTCTCTGCTGCATGGTCAGTGTTCGGCCTTAAGAACAGCCATTATGCGGAAACTTTGCTGAAACTCTTTTATAATAGGTCTCGAACTGGCCGAAAAGGACCTTACGCAGGCTACTATGTGCAAATAGCGCCAGGAGGAAAGAGTTTTGTTGGTTAGTGACATCCTCCCGGTTTTTCTTTTCAACCCCTAAGACAAGACTTGCATTATGGTTGGCTTCGAGTTGCAGCCTGCGGTGCCACGATTGGTTCCTCTCCTGCTATGAGGCACGTTTAAGCTTGTTATGGTGGATTTTATTTGCTCGTATCGTCTCCTGAATTAATTTGGAAGGATTGTGAAATCATCTGATCCTATGGAATAGGCTGTGGTCTGTGGATGCCAGAGGCTGCGCCTCTAGCCCTCGTCCGAAGGGATATCGACCGCAGTGCCAACAAACTCAAACGCATCCTGATGGAGCCCGGAATTCGGAAAGAGGTGCTCGGCGGGGTGTCGAAAGACGAGACGAAGGCTGTCAAGGCCTTTGTTTCGCAGAATCAAGAGAATGCGTTGAAAACCAAGCCGAAGGTGCGTGTGATATTCTTGTTCCATCCATCTTCCTTCAGACTCATTTCTTTCTGTCATTTTCTACATCAAACTGTGAGTAGAATGTTGGTGCAAAAGAAGTGACACAGGAGAAACACCAGCATTGTGTTAGTTGCGTTGTGGACGCGCTCTGATTCTGCGACCGCGGGCTCCCACCGACTACCAAGTCATCGTTGTAGCCTCATACATGGGGCAGCAGCTAGGAATGGCCAGCAAGCATACTCTGTGTCACTCCCATCTCTTTTTACCTTGACATGAGATTGCTTTGGCAATGCAAAGGACACTTCCCACTCTGTCTTCGCGTGGTCAGTCGAGGGAGATTGATCCTGGTAAACGCAGAGCAAGCCGAAGGTCATCGAGGCTGCAGTCTTGTGAGTCTGTGAGACCAGGAAATCAACAGCACTCGTACTGGAATCGGTCGAATAATGTGCTTGCAGATCGAGTCCCTCGCAGATAATCTCCATTTGCGTGTTTCGGGCTGGAGAGGAGCCTGACTCGCGAGGGTGGGGAAGCGGATGGCTCCCAGTCTAGGGTTGGGCCTATCGTTGCGAACCCACATTTCGCTGGACCACTACTGTATCTACCTTCTAAGTTCAATTTCGATGATGACAATTGTGATTTGCTCGATCACTACAACTCTTTTGCTAATATAGATGTGCAGGGCTACGAGGCAGACAATCCCAATATCGAGCTCTTAAGGCTCAAAAATTTCACGATTGGAAGAAAGCTCCAAGACGACGAAGTGGTCGGGCCGGGAGGCCTGGATAGGATTGCAAGCTTGGTGGGCACCATGACCCCTTTTGTGAGATCCCCTCCCTTTTGTTTTGCCTTTCCATTTGTCAAGTAGTCGCTCCTCTCCGCTTTTGCACTGGTCGCAACGCAAACGGCACAGATATCGGCCTTATTTCATCCATTCAACCTTGCTGGCGCGCATCAACATGTACAGGCCCCTTTGTCCGGTGACCCACCCGCTTTCTAGTCTATAATTTGGTGTCGTGTATTTCATCCTAGCTGTCAACCTAGCTGTCAACCTCGCTGCCTGGCTCTGACCAGATCATGCTTTTTGGCACTCTACACGGCCCCTTTATCATGCATCGGTACTTTGTCCGACTGACAGATGTCGAATAGGTCACCTATCTCAATAGTGTTATAATGCCAGATGAAGAGGATGAAGCATCAACTGATGAAGCGAGTGAAGCGAGTGAAGCAGAGGAGCCTGAGTAGGACTGAGGATTCCTGGTTGCTAACCATTTCAGATCAGTCCTGCATAAACTCTCTGCATCTGCTTTTAAAATGCCTGCAATATCTGTGACTCAAGTCAATCTAGTATGGGCTTGGTTTGTAAGACGCAATTCCTTCACCAACAAGAAGTACACCTGCTGTGCTTAACATCTGAAAATTTCACACACACGAGCAGCAAACATCAGAACCAAGAAACCAACTCAAGCACTAACTGCTGGAGAGGCATACAGCTGGCTGCTCTCAGCGCCGTTCAAACTGCATCTACTCTACATCACGTTCTTAAAAGCGGTGTCTGCATGGAAAACGTGCACCAACAAATCCCCTGCGCTTGTCAATAATGCCCCCAAATGCACTTGGTAGGGTTGACCACCTTTTCCTGAGTGGTTGCCTCGGGGGTTCCTACCCTCTGTCTCAAGTTCTACGCCACCTGAAAACATAATATGAGACTGGTCAAACACACCATTTATAGTGTACCAGTTTTCTGATTTTCATTTCCACGAATCAGGATTATCTCCGACCAATCAGACAGGTTGACGAATCAGTTCTGAGACTGGCCCGATCCAAGGTTGCCGCCCGCGCCGGCCGTGCATACGCTAATGGTCAGGTGACTGGCTTTCTGCTTTGGCTTTTTCACTTATAACTAGCTCATCTTCATCTGGATTAGCGTATTACACAATACGAGATGTATGCGTCACGGATGTTACAGTGGTAATTCACGTTTCACACCAACGCTAAAGTAGTCTCGGAATCCCTGCTACAAATGCATGCTACTCTGTGCTACTTGAGCAATCACTGATCGAGATGGACCATCCTCTCAGCCGCAGTCTGCGCCTTTTGCAACCGTGTTGAAGCCGCTTGACTGGACATCAAGTCGCTTCTTATCTCATATACTCCACTCTTAAGAAATCTCTGACTCGATCAAAGACCATCCGTGCCAGTACAGCGCAAGTACCGCTCATAGCACATGCATTTCCCACCGCTTTCAGGAAGAATTTATCACATGTTGACGCCTGTCCGATCCATCCAATGCCTCCTCACACCGCTTCTCTCACGTCAGATCTTTTGAGCGGTCACATGCAACATGATGATGAGCCAGGAGTAATATCTTGTCCGGAACCGAGTCGATCACATCTTTTCCCGGCGTTGATAGTGGCTCGGCCCGTCTGTTAACGCCGCCATGTGCCGTTTCCGGCTCCATTGGCTTTCTCATATGGTTACACAACATGAATGCTCTCAGTCTAGAACAGAAGTAGGTGGCTCGGTGGCTCAACCCCTCAAAAATGTCTCTCTGTCCACTAACAGAAGGACGTTTATCATTCCCTACATTAACACTCTGCGTGAGAGTGTTATTTTTCCTTGCTCAGCACTTGCCACTTCCCACGTGCGGTCGTTTTATGCGAGTCACATGTCTGAGCAACACGCCTGGTGCTACACCAACAATAGCAATGAGGATCTTCCTAGCATTTTTGCACGGCTTGCACTCAACGCTTAGAGTCGGATACCAACTCTAATCAATCTACGCCATGCTATACCTCCAACGCGCACCTCGTTCGAAATTGCCAGATGCTCTACAAATGCAGCTACTATCAGCAGGCGGATATCTAGGATGCACTGAGCTCTCCTCGGGCAGAGCCGGCACATGTAGAAAGTGCACTTGCGCAGCTGTAGCCTGACCATTCCCTGTGGATCTTCGAATATGGCAGAATCAAACATTGCGAGGCCAGGTCAGCCATCAGGCAGCAGTTCCTTGATTTACCGTGACACGAATGTTTAATTCTCAAATCAGAATCTACCCTTCGCTAGCCGAGAAGTAAGTTTAGGCAATCGAAACATTGAGATGCAGACCGACTTTTGCTCAGCAATCAAGAGAAGCAGCCCGCATCTGAAGCGCGTGATACAACATTCTGAGCCCTTGACTTACCCGAGACAGCTTGCATGCCATTGTCTGCGAAGGCGACATCAAATCCCATGGCCGGGCTCCTGGTAGCGCTACTTCAAGGCCGAACTTCCGGGGAGGATGGACAACCACAAGGACAGCCTTGTGACACCCATAAATTTCTTGAAGCCAAGTCACTTCATCTACCCTGGTGCGTTAGTGGCTCTGTTACTGTCAAACTGACTTTTCTCCGATCTAGAATGACTCTGAATGACACTTGATCAACTGAGTAGCCGTCCACGTTCTGATTTACACTGTTTCCACTACGGCATTTGGTGGAGCGATGGTGGGCCTACATTACTGACATGACTGACTCGTACCAATTTTCCGTCCATAAGCGTACGCAGGGGCGGTAGCACAAGATATATGATGATGTGGCAGAAGAAGAGGGGCCGTGGTGTCAGTCCACCAAAACTTTCCTCCGGTCAGAAACCAAATCATGGGAAATGTGATCGGAAACGGGACGGGTCGCATCATGCCCATAGCCGCTCCGAGCATGAAGTCCTGCTCACCTGACTTTGCGCTGCGCTGGCGATGTTGGAGGTTAGGCACTTTCCAATGATGTATTGGGTACAAGACCTTGCCGTATCCAGCGCAGGACGGGAAGGGATGTCTCGAACAAGGATGGTAGCAATGCTAGTCAACTTTCGAAAGTGACTCGTCACATTCTTCAAACCTTGCGGCTTCGGAGGCCTTGCTTGGAAGCCACGGCTTGAAGATCGTCGTGGACGTGGCAGCAATAGTCATATAAAACTCCTATACAAGTTTGCATACTGAGACAGCACCTATCTCTTTCTGTTGCTTCCAATGTGCATTGACCTCTGGCTGAGAAGTAGGATGGAATGCAAAACGAGGAATGATTACTTAGCCCAGAACCACCGAGCTTCGATTGGCATTTATCAGCAAGATTATTACTTGCATCATTAAGGGACCTCCTTCCAATGTCAATACTTCACACCAAGCAGGTCGAGCTCGTGAAAGCTGAACATCCCATAGCCGAGGCTCGAGTTGAAAGTAGTGGGATCCTCAGCCCTTTGGATGGCAGGATCAGTGGCAGTCCAAGGCGGAAGACAACTCCCTATATGACAATCTTGTAAGGTGGCTTGTCACCTGCAAGCTGGGATATGTCACAAGCAACACCACTTTCAATAACGATACGAAGAGCTACGGCAGCAGAATCTCGCCAGCGCGGGCCGGCCATTGGTGAGTGTTTCACTAAATTAGTACGAAGTCCGTCCCTAGCAGAACGCATGGTCGATCCCCCATCGCGTGGCACAAATTCTGAAAATGTTTGGTGACAGAACAAAGAACACAGGTCTAATTTAGCAAACACTGGGCAATATATCGAGGAAGCCGTGATGTCCAATGAAATCCGCTCGCACCACTCGGAAGATGGCAATGACGTGGTACTTCAATCCTTTCTCTGCAAGCCTTCCATTCTACATATCATCGTTGCGGGTCGTGAGGAAGTACAGAAGATCATGTGGTGACCATGTAAACCGACACGTCAGCGTAACATGACTCTGTCAGTGATTGATCGCTGAGCCATGATCCAGGAATGATGTAACTGCCTACCGGTCGGCTAAAAGATGAGACATCGGCGATGTGGAAAGTTGCACACGGGCGGCCAGCAGCAAGGAGAGCTTTTTTTTTGAAATGGGCTTCGGTAAATGCTACGCTAACTTTAGTTTTTTGTCCTGTTGCGGCCTTCCAGTGGCGGAAAGCTGTAATCTTTTCAATTACTACTTGTGTACAAGGTTGAGCCAAGGAACCGCTGCCGCCACTGCATCCCGAGCCATGATGCCGCTTGGTAAAGGTGTGGGTGACGAGTGTAATTTACCTCCCCATTACCGTATTAACCGTGTACTGTTCGTATGGCGCTGGGCGCAGCGCAGCTGCCAACCTCCTACAGTAGTACTAGTAGGACCTACTACCCGTAACTGCGTGGGCTATTGTGGGCTGGTGGAGGAGGAGAAGGAGGAGGAGGAAGAGGAAGAAAACATTAAAATTAGGGCCAGCACCACTCCAACACCAACAAGGCCAGTGCGGCGGTGTGCATGATGCCAAAGCGGCATCAGACGGGGGCCAGGATGGTAAAATGAAGCAATCATCAATAAGCAGTACGGAGTAACCATTCACTAGAGTTAGAATGACTACCAATACCTGTTAACTGCTGCATATCTTGCCTGTACGCCGCAGGCTTGAAAATAATTTCTGGCCCTTTGAGTCCGTAGGCCCGGCTGGAATGCTGCCCAATCGAACATTGTGCCAGTCATGGTCCAATCTAGGTCCAATAATCCACCGCAAACAAAAAGAAGCAAGCTTCCACTTTCCTCCTTGCATCACCCTTCTCCCTCCTTTCCTCCCAATAATCAACCACAATTCTCGTCCGGTTGGGTTGGGGCCAGCGCTGGTGATTTGTTGCTTCTCAAGTTACATTTCAGCAAGGTGCGATCCGATTCTCTTCCCGTTCCCAGGGCGCACAAGGGACGGCGCGCCATAGCAAACTCAACCATATCCACTCAATCTTGCCAACTGCAACACACCTTCGCCTGCCTTCGCTTCCCATCATATTGCACCCTCATCCCTGCTTGTCTCATCACCGTAACTCGTGGCAAACAGGAGCGAGAATAAGCGTCTCCGGCTGCAAGACATCAAAATAGCCGGCCAGATCACAATCAGACCATTCCCTCTTACGACTTTGCCGTGGCCCCATCAGTCACGGGTGGCCACTGGTGGCCATCGTTTCCATTACTTGAGCAACCTTGCGGCGTTGCAAATCAGCAGACGAGAGGAGGAGGGCCTTCAAACCTTACGATCCGAAGCTAAGAACAAACCAGCAGCTAGGCAAGGGGGCGGTGGTATTGTCCGTACACTACCGTTACTACTACCGTCACTACTGTATGGGCCAGGATTGGAGCAACAGAACAATAACTAGCGCCACTAACTACCACAATCCACGCTGCTGGGATTCTTGGTCAATCGCTCGCCCGCGGCCCATAAACGAGGGCTATCGTCCGCTTTGACCCGCTTGCCATCATTGACTCAACCAGACTTCGTAACGACGCACACTCATTCGAGTGGCCACCACGAACCACTCTGTCACCCTCCCTCCCTCCCTCCCTCCCTCTTTCACACCAATCAACAGACCTGCTTTCATCCTCTCAGCCGCCCCTCTATCCCGTGGCAGCGCATTTTATTCACTTCTTCGCCAGCTCCGCTATTTTTTTTTTGCCCTCGGTCTATTCCGCGGGTAGAACACTTCATCAAGCTCTCTGGTAACCACTCTATCCTAATCCGATTTGACATCGAAGTCATCCTTTACAGCACCGGATTCGCATTTACCAATCACACCAGTCTCACACCAAGAACGCTTTCGGCCATTAACGGCGTGAGCTCCATCAATCGTGTGACCTCTACTTTCGTGTTTCGACTAAATCTAGTCTGAGCTCCGACGTTACTGCCTACATCCACCAAATTCCAATTAGCTTCAAAAAGAATTCTTATGATAAATGAGCAAGATGAAGGAAGAAGAGGAACGTCAGAGCGCGTATCCTCCTCCTCCTCCTCCAGGCGACCATCAGCGTGGAAGCTACTATCCTGCCCCAGATTCTCGTCCTCCACCCTCTGGCGAGGACCGCAATGGCTATGCGCAGGATCCTCCCCGGCCAGGACCCTATCCGAGTGATCCCAGAGCGCCTGCACCATACCCTAATGACCCCAGACAACCAGGTCAATATCCTCCTCCATCCTCATGGCATCACCCTCCACCCGGACATTACCCCCCTCCACACCCCCAGTATCCGGTACATCTCCATCTTGTGCATTTCAAGCTCATCAAGAGAAACTAACCTTCTCGCTAGGATCCTACTCATCCGGCGTATCACTACCACCCTGGTCCTCCAGCGGATATGAGCCAGCCGCCTCAGCCTCGACATCCTGACCCTTATCGTCTGCCACCTCCGTACCCTTATCCTGGTTATGGTCCACCCCATCCGTATCCGCAGCCTCCTCCCCCAGCGCCACGGCAAAGGACTGCTATCGCATGTAAATACTGTCGTAAGCGTAAAGTAAGTGAGGTCATCACTGTCAAATAATCTCCCTGCTAAGGTGATTTACAGATTCGCTGTTCGGGTTACGAGTCATCACAGGATGGTCGGTGCAACAACTGTGTTCGTTTCAACCAAAGCTGCCTGTTCCATCCGGTGTCATCGCAGGCGGCATTTGTTCCCGCCCAGGCTGTCTATCCGAATATGCAGAATCCGCGGGGTGAGCCACCGCAAACAAACTCGCGCGGAGACTACCGGCCGCAAGGCCTCTTTGCGAGGGAGGGAGAATCTCCACCAATGCTGTATGGTGCTCATGGGATTCCTCTAGCTCCGGCCGCTGCACAGGACCATCATCAGAATTATCCGCCTCCGCAATCTGGGTACCCTCCACCAAACTATCCACCGCCGCCGCATTCTCAAGGGCCGCCGGCTCCATATGATTATCGTGGTCAGGGACCACCACCTCCTCCCCAAGCAGACGAGAATGTCAGTCGAAAACGCGGCCCACCTGACGATGATCCTCATAATGAAAGTGCTCATTCTTCTCAGTCTCCGCATCCGAGTACACGTCCTCGATTTTCACACGAGCCACGCAATAGTACTGCCAACGGTTATGATTATCCAGACCCGACGAATATCGCACCGACTTCGCCCTCGACTTCGACGACATCATACCAATCTGGCTACCCGTACACCGGCTCTGCGCCCCAGACAGCACGCCGACATTCGCCGCAGTCTGCCCATTCCTATGACTCGCCTCGAACGCTTCCCATTCGTGACGAAGGAAGGTCGCCTCCACCAGGGTTATCTGGCTCGGCTCCTGGGTCTGCCAATGGGCGTGCAAATATGAGCGTTCAATCTATGCTTGACAACCCTCGAAGCTCCGAAGTCGACAGTAACGGTCCGAGAAGACACAAGGACGACAGTGATATGCTGAGCAAATTGGATGGCAAGAAGTAAGGTGTCATAATGGCGCCGTGCTGGCGAGATTTGTTGGCAGCCGAAAAGGCGATAAATCGAAGGGGGCAGGTTCCCCAAGAGCTGGCTCAGACGGAGACATACGAGCAGTGAACGAGGCGAGACTGAGACACGACACAAGAGTCATCACATACATATCCGGGGCGACCCACAATTCTTTACATATCCTGTCCTTACATTGCGAGCGTTGTCAGTGCGCTGATTGATTCTCTTACTTATTACTGGGTGGCTGTCTCATCATTTTCATTGCTTCAAAGCTCGCAAAAAGAGAAATTGTACGATGTGTGCGCATTTCGCCAATACTATCTATTTTTATTGCTGTCGAAGGGCGCAATCGCTTCGTTTTTGGCTTCAGTGGCGCCCTGGCGCCCTGGTATTTAGTTATCCTGGCCGTGGCTGTCATGGTGGACCATTCGGGGAAAAAGAGGCGATTCTACTCATTTCCTTATCTTCTGGTCGAGCCTTCCTTCCTTCCTTCTTTCGAGATTGGCCGCAGACTGTAGAAGACAAATGAGGTACGGAGTAGAGGGGCACGAGTAAAGACTCTATCTATACTTGGAGAGAGAGGCTCGATCTGATGCTGACTGAGTGTGAACAGCAGCCGGAGCTTGAGCAGGAGTGGAAGCAGTCGGTGTTACGTCATAGTTCTTTTCATGCCTCAGTTAGTAGAATTCTTTTCATTGCATTTTCTGACGTCTTTATCGCGTATGCGGCGCGTGAGTGGTTTTCTGAGAGATGACCATAATTCCAAATATTGTTACGTAGTACGTTTTCCGATGCAGGGGTAGGGTGCAGTGGGTTCAGACGTGCCAAGCGGACAGGATGTCGTGCAGATTGAAGTTTGACGTTCGCTGTTCACTGTTCGCGGTTCGGACTTCGGTACCGTGTGCGTGGGCTTGGGAGCGGATGGGCCCGCCTGACTATACAAAGTCAATCCCCAAAATCCCGCAAAATGTGGATATGAATGCGAATGTAGATGTGAAGGTGAAGGCGAAGGCGATGGTGATGGTGAAGGTGAAGGTGAACATGATGTGAGTATGACTATGAATGTAATTATAACTGTGACCATGACTATGAGCATGACTCTGACTGTGATGTGTGACCAGTGCCCAGAGCGGGCGGCGGCCCGCTGATCTTTGCCTGTCTTCCTCCCCTTCCCCTTCCCTTCCCCTTCCCTTCCTCTTCCCTCCCTCCCGCGCCTGCATATCATGTAGCACTATGTACTCCAATGACTCCTTCGGGCCAGCGATTGTCTATTTTTCTGCCTTGATACATGTAACATGCTGCACGTTCCCACCTACATCCGATCGCCTATCTCTGTAGTTTTGCTTGCATGCTCAGCTGCAGCAGAGCTATCGATCTCCATGCATCTACCTGGCAGCCTTATCTATTGATTGCTTAGCCTGCGGGGTGACTACGCCTGAGTGGTTGCGGATGGAGGAACCGTGATCTTTGCAGCCGACTTGAAATACTACTCTGTATTTCAACACTTACCCGAGAGCCTACGTAGTATCTCGAGGCATTACCTTCCCGCTCTTACCCTAGCGCGCACACGCACACGTACACGCACATACTGAGGCTCTACATATCACTCCCGAAACAGCCGCCTCCTTTTCCCTTTCCCTTCAGGTGCCGATCATTCGCTTGATAGGACAAACCAGTAGAGCCGCACTTGCATACATATCACACCATTGTCACACATGTTGTCATCATCCATCCGTCCGTACAAGCATATATCTATCTCCATTGATTGAGTTGACTTTCACTAGCCACAGGTGGTTGTGCTACTCAGGTCGTTGAGACCAAGGCTACGCATCACCAGCCTTTCTAGTGGTTGATCTGGGTAGCCTAATGCGCGTTGCTCCTTGAGTCTTGGTTGTTCTGAATCTGTTGCCTGAGATGTTACCACGCCACCTCAGCCTCTGTTGCCCGTTCTAGCAGTCAACTCCTATTTTTCGTATGCGCTTTCTTTTACCTACATATACCCCATGCAGCATGCATCTCGTCATGCATGCATGTCCGGAGCGCTCTACTCACCTCTACCCGAGCACCTCCATTTAGCCTCCTACTCAATATTACCCTAGAAATACTCTCCAGACCCTCAAGCCAGGATGATGACACCAATTCTTTCTTCAACCTCGTCTGAGCAAACCCTACGTGAGCTGCTAGTCGTTGTCTTCGCTGTTGTCATCTGAATGCATTTTAATGACTCACTTCGTTGGTTGCATACGCCTACGAATTTTTTTCTCGGATTCCGAATGAGTACGATACTTCATCATGTACTCTCTGTTCAGCTGCACACATCATGTCATAGCCCCGCATGTCACTGTGCATGCAAGCATACAAGCGGCTGCTCACGCACGATGGAGCATTAGCCCTGTAACCCCTTGTCTGTCCTTTATTTGTGTCTCAGATCCTCTAGGCAAGAGCCTAACCAGAGCCATAATACCAATCTTTTCCAATGTGGCTGATTGACGCATTCCAGCCACAATCAAACTCGTATCAGAGCATTCTCACTCCCTTCAGATCCACTCCCATCTGCGCGTTCATGGCTATCTACACATTCCTGAACTACCGTCTATACCTCCACCAGCATCTATTTTAAACTCTGTCGTCGACTTAGCCAGCATGCTTGCTAAAATAATATTTTCCTTCTACTGGCTCTACCAATACGATACGCGGGTTCCAACTTGAGGTAGCGATGTAATGAGGATGTCTTCTCTTCCTCCATTAGCATCTATTTCGAATTTCATTCCCGAATTAGCCGGCATGGCCCATTTATCTCCTTCCCTGCTTCTACTTCTTATACCACAAAACACCGTGCTACCCATCTTACACTCAAGAATGATGTTTCCTCCCTTCTACACACCCTACCGACACGATAAACCCTACATAAGTTCAGAAACCCCCTCCCCCAGTACCGAAGCAGTGAGGATATCTTTTTTTCTTCAAAACTTTTTCTTCTACATATGCTCATCTCTACTTCGACTTCTGAAGTTATCGCTAGTGAAGAAGGGAAGATGGAGACGAGACGAGATGACAAGGAAAGGAACGAAGAAGAAGAAAAAGTATGCGCCTATTTCTTATCTTCCCTGTTATGTGTTAGCCAGTTGGGGGCTTGAAAGACACGTTTTCGTTTCGCTCCAGCTTTATTTCATCTCTCTCGGCGTGGCTGGGCTATTCAGAGCTCTATCTCTCCCTCCCTCTCTCTTTGTGTGCATGTGTGCGTGCGTACTGCGACGGAAGGGGAGAAGGCTTGTGGAATCAGCTGATATCCTCTTCCCTTGGGCTAAGTACGTACACCGCCGCTACTGTACCGTACCGTACTTTCTTACCTCGACCGTAGGCTTTGAATCCCCAAGGCTCTGTCTGTCTGGCTGATTGATTGGTTGCACGACCTTCTCATCTCGTCTCGTCTCATTCCATCTCATAATGGTAATGGTGATGGCGGGAGCAGCCCCCGCCCCCTTTGCTCTCAATCTCAACCTCAATCTCAACGTTGGTGGTGTACGGTGAGTGCCCCGAATACACCACGCCTGACTTCGGACCTCAAACGAGGAAAGGATTTTTTAGTATCAGAAGGAAAAACATACACATGCATTGTCGAAATAACTATATAGTCATGGGTAGGTGGTATATATAAGTGTCGCGCGTCAAGGGATTCTCCGCTAACCCATCCACATGTACCGCCCGCCAAGAGGCTGCGTGCCTTCACACCATGATATTCATCTCTCTTGGTGTCTGTCCTCGTCTGCCTGTCCCTTCTCGTTCTTCTACTCCCCCCTTCAATCATACTCCTCCTCCTTCCATCTCATCCTGTCCTTCTCTGAAGATTCCCCACTCTCACGGCTCTCCTCAGTTCTATTGCGATTCCTGGATGACTAATGCTGTCCCATTTCCTCATTGCCTCCCTGTAGATCTCCTGGGCCTCTCAGTCGCCTCCCATCACTGGCCGGATGCAGCAATCATGGCAGAGGTGGAGGCGGGGGGCTACTTCCCTTGCCAACCTTGGGCGTGCGAAGGGATGGCTTCTCTTTCGCCGATTTGTCGATGCACGGGCTATCGCTCTTATGGTAGCGGTCAAGTTGCCCCAAGCAGCAACACACCGCACGATCAAACGGCAGGGGCGGCGGTACGGCGCCTCCACGCTGGATATTTCATTATCGTCTCCCCAGGTGAATTTGCGGGTTGGGCGTCGAATAGAGGTAAGGCTCAGTAGAGTGAGATCCAAATAGTCGCTGCTTGCTCCGGCTGCGCCTCCTCTTCAAGCCGTTGCCCGGTTGTTGGATCCTGGACGATTTGTTCTGACGAGTGTCACAACACGAGACTGTTTCCTGATTACCTGATACGAAAAAGTCGGTAGTATCTGTGCCTCGTACGACTAGTGGAGTTTAACCGATTGTAAGCCAGGTCTTTAGCAATGAAGCATGACGCATACTTCACCTATGCCGGCCTTCAAGCTCATGTCTGTTGCTGTATGGTCCAGCTCTCAGCTCAGCGGCACTCTTCGAAGACAGCTGCGGAGTCGACGATCCTTCGAGCTCGTGCCTGTCTTCGATCGGTACCGTCATGATTCCGGATTCTGCATCCTCAGGCATAATAGATGTGTCCGCTAACTGTGGCTTTTCTGTGTATCCGGCCATTTCAGCTCGGGCTTGCAGTCGTCGTCGTCTTTTCCACAGGAAGAATGTGATGCCTCCAATGCTAGAGAGCAGTAGGACGAGGACTCCTATCCCAATGCCTGCCCCTGCACCTGCACTGAGCGACGAGCCTGCGGCAGGTAAAGCTGGTGGTGATAGTGATGACGCTGGTGATGTCAACGAAGAGGATGGAGAGGACGAAGAGGACGCAGAGGACAAATATAATGATGTCGATGGTCCTGATAGAGACGTGGGTGTGGACGACACGGATGTAATAACCGTATCTGGTCCGGTCGCCACCACTATGGTCGTGCTCACCTCTACGGATGTGACTGCTGGAGGGAAAATCAAGCCGGGCATGGATGTAGATGCTCCTTGTTCACTGGAAGCAGTCGCAATTGGGAAAGTCGAGGCGCCTATGGGCGAAAGAGTCGTAACTTCCGTGATCAAAATAATCGGGGCGCTCGTGGGCAGCGAACGAGACATGTTGACGTATAATGAGAACAAATTCCTCTGATATATCGCACGTAACACCACGCACCAGAGTTGAAGAAAGAGGGAGAATTCACGATAAACGGATGAGGCTGATGCGCTTCACGGGGCAAAATTCTGGCCCCTCCCAAGCCTTTGCGCAGCTTGAGTAGGAATCTATCAAACTGCTCTGATTTATGCATGCGAGCATCATATGGTCTTGAATCACACATAATCAAGTATGTGATTGGCTGGCACGTCTTGCAAGCTGCAGAATTCTGCTGCGGTTATAGATTTTCGTCACACAAGCAAGGAACCGAACAGTAGTTGCATTTTCTACGCGAAATCCCTGCGCGTTTCGCCTGGGTTTGATTGGTTAATTTCTGCTGCGATTTCGCGGCTGATTTCGCGGCTAATCTCGCTGTGCGGTACAGCAAATTTGTACTTATTTCTGCGCCCTGCGCAGCTTTTTTGAACGAACAGAGCCATTTTTTCCCACCTGCTGCACAGAAAACAATGAGTCTCGTTGCTCTGACATTCACTCGTGAGAGGCTAGTGAAAAAGGTTAAGAGCGGAGCTAAATATGAGGTGCATGTTAAAACATTTGTGACGAACTGTGCTGACTAATCGACGGATCAGTGTGGAAATAGCAAGTTGTTCTATCTAATTCAGTGCGAGGAGCGCGCATTTATACGTACAAAGTTGCTATATCAAGCGAAATAGCGCGAAACGCAGATACCAAAAATACATGCGTGGCTGATGCAAAACGCGTATCAAATCTGTAACAAAACGCTGGTGACACACGTAGCAAAATAGCGCAAACTGTATTTTTGAGTTCAACAATTTGGTAAGGCTAGGAAGAAGGAAGTCGAACAGGCCAATTCCCCCACCATACCGCGAATCAGCATGGTTTTTAAAAGCCATTCCAAGTCTCGATTCTTGTAAACCACACGCTTAACATCACGTTCGCGGTCTTCAGCCTACAAGCACAAATGGACTGGAAGATGGCCCTGTGAATCTGTTACCTCCTATAATCATACAATTATTCCGGTGAATTCAGCACCTTCGCTCGGTATCTGGCCGCAATATAGAATCCCCCGTCGTGGTGTCTGAACAGCTCTAGAACGAGAGTTCTGAGACTCTGGAAGATACTTCACAAGCAAACGCTCGAAACGAGGTCTTCTGGTCGAAGAGTAGGATATATTTGATGAGAACATTGACGCCATTTCGAGTCGTCAACTACTAGCCCGCGCTCTAACGCTCTCCCAACCTTTCTCCTCATCATTGCTGACTTCGTCGTCTTCCTCGACTTGTTTATCCAAAGCTCTCTTCCATTCTCTGATCATTCCTTCCATACCACCGCTTCCCCCGGCCCCCATACTCGCATCCACAACATCTTTCGGCAGCTTGTGGGCACTATACTTCGTCGAGCTGAATTGATATGCCTCGGGATCGTCACGACCTACAAGGCGGAACTCTGGTTCATGAATGTTTTCTGCCTCGTCATCATCGGAGCGGTCTTCTCCTGATCCTGCCTGTTTCCGCTCCACCTTCGCTGCGGGAGGTTGCTCTGGCATAGTCAAGAGCTCCAACCATGAAAACAGCAATGGATCGGTTCGAGGTGCCCAGGGATTGATATCAATCAGCCACACCCGATCATGAGGAGGTGGGATGTAGACATCAAAGATAAAGTTTTCCAAGTCCCCATTAGAGAAGTATTCTGAAGACAGTAGGTCATCTTGTAAGAATGTTTGTATCCTCTCCAGCAATTTCGGCCGCATCTCGAACAAGAAAGCAAAGTAATTCATCTCTCTCTGACTCACGGCAATCAGTATGCGGTGACGGACGAAACACCGAAATTCCAGCGAAGGGTTGATGTTGAAGGATTTCCTTAGTACGAGCACATAAGGTATCGGAATCGGCTCTTCATCGGCCACGCATCCATCAAATGCCTGCTCTAGATCGTGGGTGATAAAATCACTACTCTTTAATAGCAGATAGATTTCGTTTGCCGTCCGGCATTCCATATCGTTCGTGGGTGAGATCCACGTCGCATCTTTAGGTGCGGACCAATTTAATTTTGGCAAGACCTTGCCTCCTAGTTCTGCAATAGTAGATTGGATGCGGGCATGAAGTTCTGACCAGGAAGCAGAGGGATCCTCTTCATCGTCCGAGTCTGAATCAGTGCCGAAGCCGCTATCAGAGTTAATATCAGCACTAGAGGTCGAGGGCTCGGGCGGAAGAATGATTCCGTCGGCGCGGAGGTAGGCGAGGAATGCGTCGTTAAGTGGAATGATGCGAGATTTGGGCGTCAAAGAGCGCAGCCTGCTTTCGTGCATTAGAAGTTCAGACTTTCTCAGCGATGTCAGAATAACCTACTTTGGTTGCCAAGAATGATACGAGCACTGGAGGATGTGTGATCTCGTCACAGGAGGGAAGGGAAGATGGCGAAGTGGTTCTGGACCATGCACCTCCTCTTTGACATCAGACATGCTGTTCTTGTTTTGGGATTTATGATCAGTGATGGATGCGAGACAGGTGATAGTTATCCAAGATGAGTGAATCAGAGGATGACATAAAGTTGCCATCCAGGAGATGAGTCATCAAATTCGCGAAATTCCTATTCGGGAAATTAATATATTCTGTTCTGAGCCAACACAATACCGGCGACTCCTTTAGTATTAAGTGAATATATATGGGCTTGACTTGACTGCTAGAGTACCATGATAGGCCTAGGCCTCACCGCTGTTTCTCCCCACATAATATCATGTTCACAACAGCTTCTCTCCTTCCTGATGCATGAGGCTCATCCACTAAGTCGCTTCTTGAAGCGAAACGGATACGGAGAACATCGGGACGATTACAGTTACTGAAGTATGAATTTGACATGATGCACACACACGAAGTCTACCAGATCAGACGAAGCAAAAGCCAGTCAACCGGCATAGAAAATGGCAGGAAGATATGCATCAAGTCTTCCATGCTCTCCTGCCTACACATCAAGCATGAACCTTGTGATTGAAGCTCCCTGTGATGAAACCATCCATATCGGATACAACATATATTTAAAGCCATACATAAAGCCAACTATCTACTAGGAAATAACCACCACCCTAGTACGATTACGCCTCTGATACCGACACCCTAGCAGATCCAAAAACTTCTCCCCCAACGGCTGGCATGCCAGCAAAGAACCCTCCATCAGCAGCTCCGTTGCTTGCGACGAATGCTACTAATTGACCTTCCGAGCTGGAAAAAGGCCCCACAATATCAACATAATTTCCAGCGCTAAGGACAAGCGATATGAGAAGCGTACGCCCTGGTCCTATCTCATCACTCAAAAGGGCACGAAAGACCGCCAACGGTGGAAGACAAGTTGAATCCTGCAACAAGCCCGGCCCCATAGCTGGAATACATGCCGAGAGAGGCGCTCTGGAGTGGCAGGAAGAAAGGTGGCATAAACAGGGGAAATATCGCGACAGGGCCCGCAAAGAACAGAAGAGGGAACCTCGAATCGCGGAGACGGACCCTGTTGCTCAATTGTACGCAAAGGAACAAGAGACGGCCCGGAATCTGCTCCACCTACAGATCGACAAAAGCTGGTGATCCTATAGGGCCACGATCTCTGTAAGACACTTTGGAAGAAAGCGGAGTACAGGCATGCCTGGTCCCAACTCCTACGACATAACTTGCCGTGACGGAAAGCCCATCAACATTACGGGTCGTGGAACCACTCAGAACCTCTATTCTGAACCAAAGTATAATGACACCCGAGATACCTGTCCTTCTGGCACGTATGACCCGAGCTTTGACCAAACCCAACACGGCAGTCGAAGCCACGATCTCAGATCCCACAAACGACATAGTCAAGGTTGAGGGTAAACTGGTCAGGGCGAGTGCAGCTTGAACCACACCCCCATCTGTCAGGCCTTCTCACAACCACCACGATAGTACGGCCCACCCCATGACGATTACCCATCCATAGCCACCGTCCGGCACCGCGTGATCTGCGAGCAAGGAAGCTTGAACAATGCTAAAAGTGTCAGGGTGCGCAACGTTCTCATCCTCGTTATGACTCGACTGCCTGCTCTGGCCACAAGAAGAAAACCTCTGGACTGTCCGGAAGTCTGAGATGACCCATCGTACTCTGATTCTTGAATTAACGCTTGGTCCACAAGGTATTTGAGGGACGACAACGAGCAAGGCAACAGCCATTTGTATTCCCTTGCCGCTTGCGGTGTCCGGGATTGATAATCGTTCAACAACCAGTAACGCATTGCTAGGTTGTGTTGCTCAGCCAGCATGCTCCCATGTCTTCACTGGCTGGTGAGAAAGCTTGCGGAGAGCTGGTATAGAGGTGCGCCTGCCCAGCTACGCATGTACACCTGTGCTTTACACCTCGTGACTGGTTGGATGAGGCAGAGCCGTGAATGGAACGCAGTCACATTGTAAAGGGGCGGACGAGCCATGCAGGTAGGAAAGATGACATGCGGCCTGAACACACAGATCTTGACAGATGGGAACGTTCTTGCAACTGGGCACGCAGAGTAGAAGATACCATATACCCCGTTTTTTCTTGCCGAGGATTTCACACGTAGAAGCGAGATCACCGAACAAGATTGTTTTCTTGTCGTACCTACAGAGGTCGGCATTCTTGTATCGATTGTTCGAGTATCTCATGATGCTGCTCCAGCGAAGTCTCCTCCATATCCATTACTAAATTAATGATAAGCCCTTCGAGAAGACAACAGACGGTTGAGACCGACTGAACACGTCTCTGAGCGACAGTACCGTGCGCGCTCTGTATACCTCACAAGTCCTGCCAATCAACAAGACTTGAGCCATGGTCTTCCTTCTGGACTTGGTCATTCATGCTTAAGGCTTTCTTTCTCTCTTCACTTTTCATACGCAACCTCGCCTTTGCGGCCGCCAGTCTGTCGGGAGGTAGCTGAATCTTCGAAGCCATTCTTGTATTGTCTGCTGGGTAACTGTTCACATTTGATGCTCGTTGTATAGGTGCCGCGATTTTGGGTTGAGGCGAAATGCAGTCGGTTTTGGTCTTGGTGTTGGCCACCTTTGTTGAAGACTGGTTCCCCGGCTTCTTCTCAGCAGTGTCCGGGTGCAGCGGATGCTGAGCCTGATCTTCCAGTATATGGTGAGCTCTTTCCGGCCCATCCTCAGGAGAGCTTTGTGAAGCAGCTTTGGGAATGTGCTTTGGAGGCGAGATATCGAAGAGCCCATTGCTTTCGCGCGTTTTTCCCGCTTTCTCTTGGTTGATAGGCGGACCCTCCCTGCACCGCAACATCTCGTTTTCTTTCCTGACAATCTCCAGTTCTCTCTTAAGCGTTGCATTCTCTTTCTGTGACAGCCTCGCATATTCTCGCATTCGCTGACCATAGCGTACCAGCTTCTTCATTTCGCGCTCCGTGACTGCAATATATGCATCGATCTCCCTAACATTGTAGTACACCTCTAGCTCCGCCTCGGCGTTGGGACCCTGTGGCCTCTTTGTTGATTCTGCTGCTTGCTCCGTTGGTTGTGTAGACTCCGAAGGCATGATCGCAGGAGGCTGCAGATTTCCTTTGTTCTCAGATACTTGTCCCTCGGTGACCGTGCTGAGGTTCATCAATGTTTGCTTGACATCCTTGAACTTGACTGAAACGTTTTGACGCCGCGGAGTTGGTATGCCGGGAGTACGTAGAATGCTCTTCGCGGGTGACAACATGCGCCGCGGAGTAGGTCTTTGCGGAGTTGAGGACTTAGGCTTGAGAGGACTTCTCTGCGAGTTGACAGAGACTTGGCTTGGGCGCGTCTCCAGCGGGATGTTTTCCTTCTCGTTGTCATTACCATCTTCGTCGTCGTAAGAGCCAAACAGCACGCTTTTCAGAGCGCGATACGCAAAGAGCGGAGCTGGGGTTTCAGGCGCATCGAGGATCTGGGAGGATTCGGCGTATGAGGCGCGTTGATCACTACTTAGCCAGTCTAACATCTCGGCGGTAATGATACAGAAGAGAGCTTATACTGGGAAAAGACACGATCTCCAGCATTAGATGAACAGATTGACTTGTCACGCAAATGAAATGGTGGAGTGTTGATTCTTTTCTACTTTAGGGATAGTAAAATTCCACCTTGGCATGCGCGGGGTTCTCCAGGCGCAAAGGGCCGGTTGCCCATCAGTTTCTCATTTCCCCCTTCGAAGCAGTTTCCTTCCTCAATACTTCCAACACGACCGAGTTCTGCCCTGACCGTCTAAGTGCTTGAGGCTGCCGGCTCTTATTTGTAGATTATATCTATAGGGCACTTGAGGTTCCGGCCATGTGCCTCAACAAGCAATCTGCCAAACCACAGCTTGAAAGGGGTTCTTACTGATCTGGCAGCTCAGGTGTGATCAGAATTGGCTGGAAGATGATAGATGCTCCCTTCAGGTTCTCGAATATTCAGCCTAAGGACTCAGCAAGAGTGGAAGGCGTCTGGGTGCCTTGATCCCGGGCTGGAGTGGTATATCGAGCTTCGTCTCTTTCAGCTACCTTCTTCTTTGCCGCCGCAATCTTCTTCTCTGCTTCCTCTTTCTGGCGCATTACATGTGAAGAGTAATTCAACGATATCAGCGTCATCACTGGAAGGAGTGAGCAGAGAACACAGACACTCGAAACATATTGTACTCACAAGCAGCTATCGCAATGGCCATAGCAGCCCTCCTGGTCAGAACCCAACGTAAACCTTCTACTTCGCTCTTGCTATCGCTGTTCAAAAGGACCGTGATTTCATAACCTAGCTCGGATATTTTTGAGTCTAGTCTTCGTTTTTCTTCCTGGACAGCCATCTTCCTGTCATTGAACATTGCTTTCAGTTCCTCCCGTAATGTAAGCATGTCTTGGGTGACCTTTTGATTCAAAATGTCAAACTCGTGATGCAGTTGTGCTCTTTGTGTCCTCTGGCTTTGGCTTGCCGAATGCCGGGAGGTCTGTAGACTGGTGCGCAACTCGCTACAGGCAGCGCGGAACAGATAGGTTTCGTTCTCGACGTCTGACTTCGAGACAAGCCCGTCTTTAGCAAGGTCCAGGTTTACCGCTAGCATGAGTCGTATAGCCTTCATAATTGTCACTGCTTGCTCCTCGCTGAAGCCACCTTTGGCCAGATCCTGGACTAACGAATATGTATCGAAATGATGCTCGTAAGGAGAAGGCGCAAGATGAGGATGTCTATGCTGCTCGCCGTACATTTCCGATGGATGGGTAGCCTGTAGAACAATGTCCAGAGGAGTTACTGGCTTCTCCTCTTTCACTTCCCTGGCCTCCTGCTGTGAAGACACATTTCGTGTATCCGAGCTTGTTGCCGCACGTTCTTCGGCAACATTCTTCGACGAGTTTGTTCCAGATGCAAGATTTGACGACGTATCTTTCTGGTCTTGTTGGGCGGTGTCTGAAGTGGATGCTCCTTTCCGGGCTAATTCCTGCTTCTTTGGTAAAATGTCATCCTTGGGGCGTGGTGGAGGAGGTAAATGAGCTTCTGCAGCGTTTCCATATCTTTGTTGGTAGGTCTCTTGCTTTCGGACAGGAGCGGTGTGAAAGGCTGAGTTGCCATTGCAGGAGGTAGATGGCTGTTGTCGGATTGAACAATACGTAGTCGGCCGACAAGCTCTGACTGATCGGAAAAGGTTTGAGCTTGACATAACTATCCGAGGGCCAGCCATTCATGCAGTAGCCCTTCTTCTGCTGATCGAGCATGCAACGTACTGAAAGACGGTTACGGTTCCCTAGTTCTCAGAACTGCACGAAGGTATTGCGAATCCTTGGCGTTGCATCGAGAATTGTTGGCGCCGCGTTCCCAAACAGGAACAGTTCGTGAGGGTATATATGGATCTATATCATGTAACTGATATACCATTATGATACCGAACTCCTTCTGTTTTTTTTTTTGAGAAAGTAGAATTTACTACGTAAAGAAGCAATATTGTCAATCAAGATCTATTTTACTATTTATCTATATCAATAGAATCAGAAGAATCACAGCTACAGCAAAGCTCTCATTCAGGAGCTTCCGATCCTGTGCCTCCTTCCACTTACCACTTTCAGTCTCCACGAAAGGCTTCTAAATAGGCTCCAGGGTTGGATACCACTATTACCACACCCGAATTTTGACCTCTCCAAACTCCATTTCCAGTTTGAGACCTGAGCGTGCGTAACTGTAAACTGGGCGATGGATAAGCAGTCTTCAACGGTGGCTGTGCAAGGCTGTTCCGAGCCTGAACAGCCCTGAGCAATAAATGAAGTCTACGCTGAGCTTCCCACAAGGGCCAGATTCTGGGCCCCTCTCCCAGCTCGGAGAGCCCAGTTTCGTGTCCTTCAGGTTGCCAGGTTCCAGCTCTCGGGCCTTGCCACTCGCGTACGTTTGCCCTTCAATCTGTGTTGACCAAAAGTTGCCGCACTCACCACTTTATGATCCTTGAAGCTTTCGTTTGATGTCAACGTCTCCTCGCCGCTTTTATAAACTATAGAGAGTCAGCAGCTCCTCTGTCATTTACTACTTCCCTCCCTCATTTCCATCCCGGGTAGGCGCTCCTTCCTGCCCACTGCGCCGTTCGTTCAGGCTCCCTGTCTGGGCATGGACCAGGCCCCTAATCGACCCGGTCCCCTGCCCCATGCTCTCTTTCGACGCTCCCTCGACCGTTTCATGCCAAAGGTTGGTCTGGCCATACATGGCGACGCCGATGCGTAACCTATTCTCTTAGACTATACCAGAGGACTGGTCGACCAAAATGCGAAGACATCCATGGAGAATGGCCAGGCTCCGCTTCCTCATGAGATCTTTGCTAGGCTACCCTCGCTGGAGATGCTTCCTGTTTGCTGAGCCTCAATTGCGTCGATTTCCCCGCCACTTGGCTACCCCGTAACCGTCTTTCAAAGGAAGCGAAGGTCACTGGAAACTCAGGGTACGCAATTAAAAGATAATTCGTTACTGGGGGGCTGACATAAAGCGTCAGAATCAAAATTCTCACTCCAGGACGTAGTCTCTCGATTCCGAGCCTTCAAAACGCCAGAATCCACGTCTCCGGCTCAGACAATGTAGGGTTTCGCAAGCATCAACGATCCTACCAGTCTGTCTTACATGCCACGATATAGCACGTTCGCGATAACTAGAGAGAGCCGCTTCGTTTCCCATGGTGGTGAATGGCGTGAAAATCAACTCACCCTTCCTGGTGTTCTCAAACCAAACATAGGGCTGAGAAGGTAAAGGTTCAATTGATTTGGTCAACGGATTACCAAATAGTAAGGTCCCGCTTTGACCGACTTGTTCGATGAGTTTTCTGTGAATAGAAGGTATCTTGTAGTACTCAAGATCGACGGAGAGTAAGCTTATAGGCCATTGCTTTTGAAGGTCTTGAGCAAGAGTATCCGACATTGAGTCTTCTTGGTTTGTTGCGACTCGACGGCCAAAGACGTCGTCAAAGGAATGCAACCACGGTCTACCAGATGTCCCGAAGGGTTGCAAGAACAGCCAGAATGTTCTGGCTAGAGCAAAAAACCCGCAGTCTAGGAGCTCGTGGAGTAACGTCATGGCGAATTCATACATTAGAAACCGTTGTCTCTCCTGTCTCCCTTGGCTAGCCCACATGTCTTCACCAACTTGTAGATCCAGCTCTCTTTTCCATCTGGCTTCGAACTGTGCCTGTGTGTTGGGTACCGCGATATCTTGCTCAAACTGCCATAACGTACCCCTGACCTTCAACCCATCTGCTAATAAAACAGATGGCTGTAAACGTAACATTGCACCGCACTCTTCCAAATAAACAATGTTGTTGAGGCTCCCAGAAGGTTTAGGACCCCAGGAAAAGCCGTAGTGGTTCATTGGTAAACCATCATCATCATCATCATCATTATCATTTTGAAATATATCGGACACGGCCCGACAATCTTCTCCATAAGACGGCAATCCACAGGGAGACCTACCGCCGTAGCCCATCAATAACGACATATCCCCATTGAGAATCGACAGTGTCAGCGCACAAGTAGAGAATGAAGATTTAGGGTTCTCTAGAATCTTGGTGTCAATCCTGCATTCGTAGTTGCACATATTTGCCAAAATAGCGAGCTTATCTGGGAAGAAAGAGACCTGGCGCCCAGCGAGGAAGGTAATAGCTTCCGCAGCATTGCAAACTTGGCGATAGGAGACCTCTTGCCTTGATTCGAAGCTGTCTGGAATTATTGTCGGAATGCGGTTCCAAAGCTCGTCAGCAAGGTTTGAGGCATAAATGGCGTCGCTTGTGTCTGGCCACCAATTTTGAGCGATTCCTTCTTCGATAAGATTACGTGCATTGACCATGGCTTCTTGGAAGTCCCATATACTGATTTCAAACTCATCAGGGATCGGACCAAATACATCTGACTTGTTGAGGCCAGGGCAGCCAATGAGAAGCAGCATGCTTACACCTGCCGACGTCGATTCTTGCAGTGTCCAAGCACGTGTGAACCAATTATCGTCAGCCAAGGCTCCAAGAATATCTCCCAAGTCTTCAATGTAGGTAGGATCGAAATCAAAGAAATGTGGGTCGGCGATAGCGGCGAAAACGTCATACTGCACCTGGGTGTGGAAGCAGGTTTCGAGAATTGCAATGGGATGAGCAGATCTTTGATATACTAAATCCATTGCTTGTATCCCATCTTCTTTATCGATAGGATCATTTTGGTTGATACACTCTTGATCAATCCAAATAGCGTTGATTTCTCGAGCCTTTGAGTATGCAAGAACACGGTGGATGACATCCGTGGGTACGACACAAGGCCTTGTAGAGCAATTCTTCTGGACGACCTTAACAGGCAACGCACCTTCAGCGTCAAACCATTCGACATTTACCCGATTCCAGCAATAAGAGACTGCAACATAAGCCGAAGGATCTGCCAATGTCGAGCAATTTCTCAGCTTGAGCAAAATTTCGAGAGTACTACTATCTGGATACGAGGACATTGGACGGTCAAGCTTATCTAGAGCCTGGTATCTCTCATTCGTTTCCAGGAATCGCATCTTGTTCACCCATTCTTGCGAGCGAGATCGCAAGGAGCTGTGCTGCGTTATTTCCAACATAGTCAGACGTAAATCCGACGACGATTTATGAATCTCACAATAAGAGCGGCACTGATCATCTGAAGTATGACAGGATATATTTGAAACATTCGCTTTTGCCCAGAGATCTGCCGACATATTATTATCACCGTGTTTTTGGCCTTGTGGTGAAGAGATGGTGCGGTGTCAAAACCGAGCACTAAGCCAGCCACATAGCCACAGCGCTCTACTCCGTACTTACTAGCATGTGACAGTGTGAGCTTGCCAAACAAGAGATTTCAGCCTGGCCAACCCGGCCCAACCGTCATTCTCGAGCACAGCCCGTAAACTCTGTGCCATGAATGCAGACATATCATCATCCTTCATAGTGCTGGAGAAATTCTTTCCATTCAGGTCAGCTCAAGTCTAAATCACTTTCTCGAATGCACGGTGTGGTGTTTGAGTCTAGATGGACGACAAATGCATTTTGGTCCAAAAATATTCCAGGTGCTTTCAGCCAGTAAGTAACCCCATTGTTCATACGGTTTTCTATTTGAGTTGTCCGTCCCTATTGATACAGAATGGACGCAGAGCCCACTCGGATTACATGATCTTGCCGCGTGACCCGTTTGACGAGAAGAGCAATTGGTGTTGTGCAGAGAAAGCTGGCCCGCAACGCAACGTGGACGTGTGAGTGGGACAAATTATAAATTATGGGGTTGTAAGGAATAGCTAGAAATAGATGGAGAAATTACTACGGTAGGAGGCATATTAAATGTAACCCTCTCTACTAGTAAAATTATTAACAACCTTCATACAGATACCCTTACCACGCTTGTACGAATAATGTACCACCCTGGGGGGTCATTTACTGCGTTTGACACGTTGAGCTTTCTCAATTAATCCTATCTTATTTTATAACACTCCAATCAATTAATACCAGCAAGATGCCAGGTAGTTATAGATGCCAATGGGATGCACACTCGATGTAAGATAGATGGTAGATTAGTCCTAATTGAGCGATTGTGTGGCGTTCTATCTTGGCGTTACAAGCTGTTACTAGAGCGGGGGTTACGTTTAATATGCCTCCTACCGTAGTACATGATCCACCTGATGTTTACTTGTCCAGGAGTGGGGCAGAACCCGGTGAGGAAGAGGGGTACCGCATTTACGATGACAGATCAATTCAGCATGGGAAGCGTGGAGTGATCTGGTTCGTATTATAAAGATATACAACCTCCCTAGACTTCAACCTCTTCTGTTATTGTCAACACACAGCGTACTCGTTGATTGACCAAGGGAAGTACTCTGGGCCGCAAAAACGACAGAGCCACACCTACCACCATCTTCAATACCTTCCTACCCAAGTACAAGGTGTGTACAGGGCTTCAGGTGACACCTCTCACTGACGCATCTACCTTGCAGGTGGGGATTGCATTGCGTCTAAGAAGTGCCATATCTGGCCCCGAACAAATCCCGTTCTTATCGCACCTGATTTCAGAAACCCATCCATATACTGTCCATATAGCAAGTTCTCATTTCTCAAAATGGTATTTACTCGAGCTTTCTCTCGTCAACTGTCACAGCCAGTATCGTCCCTGTTGGCTCGAGGAGCTTCCCCACGTTTGGCATGCGGGGGAGCTGCAGCTGGAGCCTCAGCTTGCCTCGGCCAGTCTTTCAGACGATCACTAACAGCATCTTCCTCTTTGCAGTCAAAGGTCTTGCTTGTACTCTACGACGTGAGACTAACCACTGGCGTTCGGAGGATCATCAATTGACCGTCTGACAGGGTGGCGACCATGCCCGCGAGCAACCACGCCTTCTAGGTACCACCGAGAATGAGCTTGGCATCCGAAAGTGGCTCGAAGATCAGGGACACACCCTTGTGACAACATCTGACAAGGAGGGTGAGAACTCAACCTTTGACAAGGAGCTTGTCGACGCCGAGGTCATCATAACTACTCCGTAAGCGTTTTGAATTACTGCCGCTTCCGTCAGCCGTACCTATGCTGTTCTCTGATCCATCGATATCCCAGCTTCCACCCGGGTTACCTCACCAGAGAACGTCTTGAAAAGGCGAAGAAGCTCAAAATTGCAATCACTGCCGGTATCGGTTCAGACCATGTTGACTTGAACGCCGCGAATGAAATCAATGGCGGCATCACTGTTGCTGAAGTTACAGGATCGAATGTCGTTTCCGTTGCCGAGCATGTAATTATGACCATCCTCAACCTGGTTCGGAATTTTGTTCCGGCACACGAACAGATCGAAGCCGGAGAGTGGAACGTCGCAGCAGCAGCGAAGAATGAATATGACCTGGAAGGGAAAGTTGTGGGTACTGTTGCTGTGGGTCGGATTGGCGAACGTGTCCTCCGACGACTTAAACCATTTGACTGCAAGGAGCTACTTTACTTTGATTACCAGCCATTGAAACCTGAGGTTGAGAAAGAGATTGGTTGCAGACGTGTAGAGGATCTTGAGGAGATGCTTGGGCAATGCGATGTTGTCACCATTAATTGTCCGCTGCACGAGAAGACGCGTGGGCTCTTCAACAAAGATCTGATCTCGAAGATGAAGAAAGGTGAGGTTCCCCTATTGCACTCGAGCTCTTCATATTACTGACCTTCTGCGCAGGCGCATGGCTTGTTAACACTGCCCGCGGCGCGATCGTTGTCAAGGAAGATGTAGCCGAAGCACTAAAATCAGGTCAACTGAATGGTTATGGTGGTGATGTCTGGTTCCCACAGCCAGCACCCAGGGACCATCCACTTCGATACGCAAAGAACCAATGGGGAGGCGGGAATGCAATGGTCCCACATATGAGCGGCACATCGCTTGATGCACAAAAGCGCTATGCGGATGGTGTTAAGTCAATCTTGGATTCCTATTTCTCCAAGAGAGAGGACTATAGGCTGGAAGACCTGATTGTCCACAAAGGGGATTATGCAACCAAAGCTTACGGTCAGCGTACAAGCAAGAAATAGGGACTCGATGTTAAATTGCGTTGATCGAGTCAGACTGTGGTGTATCTTTAGTTAGATATTTCTGGTGCTAGGATAATGAAAATCTATCCTTGACATGAGAGCGATCTTGTACCGCTTGAAAATCGACGTAGCCGGTCTTTCTCCGCACGGTTCAAGCCGAGGGCCCTACACCCTCAAAGAGGTGATTACGCCAAAGGTGGACATCGGCCCTGAAGCGTTACCAAGAAGGGAAGGTGACCAATCGGAATATTAGTGCTAACAGCCGAATGTCTGCGCCAAGAAAAAGTATTCCTGCTGGTTAGCTCCAAAGCTTTCTGTTGGCGTGGAGGGGGATTTCCTTATGTCCTCCCCCTAAAGGCTATCATGCGGACCCGGCTGTCACTGACCTTTCCAGCGACGATGACGGCGCGATTTGCTGCAGGCAGCTGCCGCCAAAGTGGCTCAGAACCCACATTGTCATCGTCTCTTGAGCATTTCTTCCTCCTTACTGTCATTGCAGCATTGGAAGTGAGCTCTCAACCATGGCCCCCCTAACCAGTCTCAGAAGGTATATGAACAAGCAGACGGAGGTAGTTCTGTTCTCCTCCACCGCCATTGCCCTCTATGGCTACGATCAGGGGTTGATGTCCCTCATCAACACCAATTTTGACTATCTTCAAACCATGGGCCTGGCAGAGAGCGATCCCATGGTGGGTGTCATCGTCTCGGTCTACTATCTGGGTTGTGCAGTGGGCGCCGTGCTTGCGTCTTTCTTTGCAGACGCCAAAGGCAGAAGACCGGGAATATTTGCTTGTCTTGCCACAGCTAGTTTGGGAAATCTGTTGATGTTCATAGCTGGATTGTGGACAAGCAAGGGCGCAATGACTCTGATGCTCATTGGAAGAACAGTCATGGGTCTTGGAGTTGGTCAGTTGCTGCACTTTCCTCATCCAGCAAACTTCCCCTATATTGTGACTTACTTACCCTTTCTCAGGTGGCATCGACGCTGTCGTGCCCGTCTACTCTTCCGAACTCTCCTCCGACGACGCGCGGGGCACCGCATTGGCCCAAGAATTCCAAGCCAACGTCTTCGGCCTCAACATGGCCTTCGCTATCAACCTGCTCCTGACGAACCAACTCAGCAAATTCAACCAATGGGCCTGGCGCCTCCCCATCATAATCATGCAGATATATCCAATCATGCTCTTCGCGGTCTCGACCCGCTTGCCCGAAACGCCCCGCTGGCTTGTCCTGCACAACAAGAAAGACAGAGCCAAAAAGAGCCTGATCCGAGTGTTTGGCGAAGAAGGCGCCCAGGAACAACTCGACGAGCTCATCACCGCGCACGAGAAAGAACAAAAGGACGGCATGGTTTCCTACTCCGACATGCTCTTCCCCTCCGGTCCGCAATTCCACCCGACGGTCATCACGGTGATGGGCCAAATCAACCAGGCCCTAACCGGCTACGGCGCCGTCTCCGTGTACGGACCGCAGATCTTCGAACTCCTCGGTTTCGCCGTCATGACCGCCGAATACCTCACGATGGGGAACTACCTCTTCTACCTCATCATGATGACCTTCGCCTGGCTCCTCATCGACCGCATGGGCCGACGCTGGCTCCTGGTCCACTCCGCCTGGCTTCTGGCCCTCTCCTTCCTCATCCTGACCCTCCTGGGCGGCCTCGCCACGAACAACACCCAACTGCACATCTCCCCCCTCTCCGCCGGCATCCCCGGCGTGATAATCCTCTACCTCGCCACCTCCACCTTCGGCATCGGCTGGCTCGTCCCGCCCTGGCTCATCCCCACCGAGATCTACCCCTCCAGCGCCCGCGCCCAAGGCTCCGCCATCTCCGTCATCATCTGGGGCTTTGCCAATTTCGCCGTCACGCTGCTGACCCCCATCGGCTTCAACCATCTCAAGTACTGGCTGTTCCTGGTGTTCGCGGTCACGAACGCGTTTGCCGGTTGGTGGACCTGGATGTATTGTCCCGAGAGTGGCGGGAGGAGTTTCGAGGAGAATCAGGATTTCTTCGCCGAGGCGGGCGAGAAGGGCAGGTGGAAGGTGAAGGTGGTCAAGGGTGGGGAATGGTTGGATATGCCGGAGCAGGGGAGCGATGAGGAAGAGGGGGAGGGGAATAAAGCGGATGATGGCGGGGAGAGGCAGCCGCTGTTGGGTGGGTTGATGCGAGGTTCATCGTGAGAACTGGTTAGAAGGAAGTAGAGCGCTGTGAGTAGGAGACTTGTCGTGATATGCCTATTATGATGGTCTATAAAGACGTTAATAGCTCCTTATTCCAAACATAGATTTTTAGGTATGAATACCCATGTAGCCTCACGCTTTGGTTACAGCCAAGTTATGATGGAGCCAAATATGCCGCAGGTAGAGAGATACTACTAGTGAAGTGCTTTGATTGGATGTAACGACTGCTGTCTAGGAAATGCACACCGCTGTCAGATAGCCAGCGGTAATACGCCGTAGTACATTACAAGCAAGAAAGTTTCGAGCCAAACAGGACTACCGCTCCAGCGCCTCCCCAGAAAAGTCGGTTACCTCGTTTACCACCCACCGCTCATCCCCCCCCTAGTAATCGAGTACAAGGTGCTCAAATTCATCTGCAATGTGCTTGAGCTCACTCTTGAGCTGGTCAGCCTTAGTCTCCCAGTCGGAAGACTTGGCCTCAACGGTATATCCACCCTCCTTGACGATTTCGGTGTAATTATCCTTACCACCACCGTTCCATGCGAGGATGTTTGCAGTGTTGCTCGGAACATCGGTGAGGGCATCCACAGTGGCAATTGCAAGCATGGTGGCCTTCATCTTGGCAGGCGTCAGGTCGCCAACGGCATAGCCAGAATCCTTGGATGGTTGAAGGGACAGGAAGTAAGCAAGCAGACCACAGATATGTGGGGATGCCATTGATGTTCCTGAGATGGTGTTGGTGGCATACTTGCTACCCTTCCAGGTGGAGAGAATGTTCAAGCCTGGAGCGAAGATGTCGTTGCATTTGCCAAAGTTCGAGAAATAGGCACGTTCATCAGACAGAGTGGAAGCGCCAACGGTGACTGCTTTTTCGGCAGCTGCTGGAGAATAGTTGCAAGAGTCGGAGTTGTCGTTACCAGCAGCGACCGCAAAATGTAGGCCATTATCGACTGCGGCATTAACAGCAAGCTCAAGAGTAACAGATTTTCCGCCTCCCAGACTCATATTGGCAACGCTGCCCTTGAATTTCTTATTCTTACCATTCTTTGCATCCTTGACATTTGAAAGATGAGAGGTTGTGGCCCATTCGACTCCTTTGACAACGTCAGACATGGAGCCAGAGCCATTTGCTCTCAAAACCTTGATAGCGTAGACATTCGCTTTCTTAGCAACGCCGAACTTCTTGCCAGCAATAGTGCCGGAACAGTGAGTTCCGTGTCCGTTTCCGTCCTCGTCTGCTTCACCTGTAGGGATGGTTCTACCCCAGTGTGCACGACCTTCGAAGTCAACGTGCTCGTAGTTGGTGCCGGTATCGATGACATAGGCGTCGACACCTTCGCCGCCATTCTCGGTGTAGAGATACTTGTTGAATGTGCCAAAGCTGAGAGAGTTGCGATGGGAGATACGAGCTAGACCCCATGGAGCGTTGGTCTCGGTTGCTGGGTCGGTCATGGTATGCACTTCCGAATCACGTTCAATGTAGTCGACCTAATAAGACCCGTCAATTCGAGCAGTTCTCGACGGGTTCCAGGTAAATACTTACATCTGGATGTCTGCGGACTTGTTCTATGGTCTCCTCGTCGAAGTGACCGGAGTAGCCTAGGAAACCTCCAGCAATGTTATACGTATGCTTGAACCCTTCGAAAATCATATCCGAGAATGGGAACTGGTCTCGCTTCCGGAGCTCTGTCCTGGTGTTCTGTTTCTCAAGATGAAGTTCTTGCACCCAACTGTGATGAGCTGCGGCAACATTTTCCGTGACATGCTTCTTGAAAACGATGATGTAGGAGTTGGGTAGCTCTTTCGCATTGCTGGACGAAAGTATAGGAGCTGCATCATTGTGGATAGAGTCCACCAGCACAGGTGACGCCGAGGCGAGAATAGGAAGGACGGAGAGACCAAGGAGGCGCTTCATGACGGGCAGAGGGTTGAAGACAGATTAAATGTATCGATGACAAGTGTACAGAGGAGAAGAGCTTTATCTCGAGTGGAACCGTGATGGAAGAGATAGCAGGTGAACAGCGTACAGGGTGGTGCAGATAGGTGAAAGAAGACAGCTCGTGTGATACATACTACAAGACGAAGACGAGTACGATGGTGGCAGGCTGCTGAGCGATGATGCACAGCCCCTAGTTACTCCAGCTAAGAGACCAATAGACCAATAAGCTGGGCTGAAGGGGCGGTTTAATCCGGGTGGTTGCCAAGGGTCACGCTGCCCTGGTCAACTCGAAGCTCTCTGTTATCGCAGCCTATCAAGACTTCGTTACAGCTTGCGCATTGCACATCGCACATGATCAATCAAGCCAGCTACTAGTACTACATGACCAGGGCTGCAAAAGCGAATATGAGAAGTTTCTAAACATGCTGTGAAAGACTTGAAAGAGGTTAACCGGGACAGTATTTGTGAACATGGAGACAAATCATACAGGGCCTTCTCCCTATCAGTTAGACTATTATGCATGCCTGCGGTGATCCACCTGCCGCATCATTATTCCTAGATACAGTGTTGATACAGTGAAGTAGTCATCGCGTTAATAGTCACTCTTCATATTGAAAGCAAGGCGCCTGACTTGCATCTTTGAAGCCTAGCTTTTACACCCTGTAGGCTTTGTAACATACACTGACCAGATTTTCAGCCCTCATGTTTGAGCCTGACCGCTTCCGAAAGGTCTTCCGGGCTGAGACCGCAAGAGGTGTACCGAAAGATGTCCTTGAAACACACCTTCAACTTGTTCCTCATTTAACCATTCTATGAAACCATCGATATCGTGCAGGCCGCCCCCTCCGTCTCCGCCTCCTTTCCCTCACGCTTGTGCCGCCGTCGTGTGCGCCTCGCGTGATGAGTAGCACCCTTGCCCAGAGGTACCGCTCAGACTCCGGGCAGGCTTCAACAATAGTGGCACATAATGAAGAGATAGGCTCTTTGGTCAACAATCTTAAAGAAACAGATGGAAGATCTCTGCTTGACGTACAAAAGGCTCTACAAGACAGCCTGATCTTACAAAAGCTCAGGCACATACTCATTGATAATGCCAGCCAGAAAGAGACGAAGGATGCTTTCCGTAGAGCTGGCGGGTTTCAGGCCCTCTTGAGCTTTCTGCAAACACTATCAGATCACTTCGATAGTTCAAGTCTCTCAAATGATAATGTACAAGGCTTCTTTTTGACCCTGAAGGATGCCCTGGCTGTTCTTGTGGCTGGACTTCAAGTACATCCCGGAAATCAGAAGTACTTTACCAAGAAGGCCAATGGCGGTGGCTGGCAAGCACTCTACAAGTCACTGAACACGCTCCACCAGGATTTGCGCAGTAACGATGCACAATTACTTGACGTGGGACGTTACATGGGAATCTTGCTTGCTACCGCCTTGGGCGAAGAGACGCTCTGGGATACTTTCACAGTTTTGCAACATGATTTCGAAAGGGATACTGCGGCCACCGGTGCCCTCACTGTCGAATCTTACATGGGCAACAAAGGCTATGCAACTCTGTCCAGATATCTCAACAGCGTTGAGACCATTGCCATTCCTGATCTCTTCCCACACTTACTGAACTTCTGGTCAGCTTGCCCGCCGAGGCAAGACATCGAATGGCAAATGCTGGAGAAGGCCCTAACCATGATCATGCAGCAGATAATGTGCTCATCACGACGAAATCTGGTGGCTTTGCATACAGCTGGTCTATCTCAAAGTCTCTTGGCATTGATGTTCGACAACTGTCGTGCAGAGATGGAGTGTAAGGCATACCAAGGACTTGTGCTTTCCCTGTTCTCCGAAGGCATGGGCAGCCTAGAAGATGCTTATACAATATATTCCAAAGCTACCACGTCATTTGAGATTGCACGTTTCTTGTTGAAAGCTTTACGAGCTTCACGATGCCCTCCTTGTTTTCATTTCGATCTGTCTCATGCGGGATATTGCTCAATTGAATTACCTACCCTTGGCAAGCCTTTCCCGCCTACGAACAGTTCTGGTTATACGCTTTCTGTGTGGGCACGGTTCGAGGTGTTTGACCTCAACTCCCACACCACCATTTTTGGTGCTTTTGACGCGAGTCAGAAATGCTTTGTCCTGGCATATCTGGAGAAAGATACAAAGCATTTCATTCTCCAAACTGCAATGAAGGGTTCGAGGCCAAGTGTTCGATTTAAATCAGTCTCCTTCAAGCCGGGCCAATGGTATCACATCTGCATTGTACACCGGAAGCCGCGAACTGTATCCTCATCAAAAGCATCTCTGTTCGTTGATGGAGAATTCTGCGAGCAATTGAAGGCGAGCTATCCCAATCTGCCGCCTGTAGATTCTTCAAACAGAACAGCAATGGTGCAAGCGTTCTTCGGGACACCACAGGACCTAGCTGTACGAAGAGGACAAAATAGCCACTCGTCCAAGTGGTCCCTAGCATCATCTGTGCTTTTTACAGATACTTTCAGCGATGACTTGATTTCTGTGTTCTATCAACTGGGACCACGATATTATGGAAATTTCCAGGACTGTCTTGGTTCTTTCCAGACTTATGCGGCTTCCGCAGCTTTGAATGTTCGCCATGAGAATATGCATCCTGGCAACGATGAGCAGTCAGACATATTGTCGGCTGTCCGTCAAAAAGCAAGCATGTTGATTCCCGAGTCCTCAATCATGATCAACATCTCTCCAGCTGCGGTACTTGATAGCGAAGATCGCAATAACATCGACGAGTCCCAGCTCGTGCGATCCCTATCGAAGCTGGCCGCTCGGAATCTTCGGAAATACACACGAACCGGCGGAAACGCTGTAGTAATCAATGCAGCTGTTCCTGCTGTCAATGAGGCTTTAACCCACGCTCACGGCGTTGCCGTGCTGACTGGTGACCCTATTGTTGCGGTTCCTCAGTCCCTTGATGATGCCAGCTGGCGAATTGGAGGATGCTCGGCTGTTGGTTTGAGCCTTGTCAATGCCGCTAAGACCACGGAAGAGGTGGAGCTGGCTGTCGAAATACTATTTGAGACCATTCGTCAGAGCTGGCGAAATAGCGAAGCAATGGAAAGGGATCAAGGATATGCCATCCTTGCTGCAATCATTCGCGAGAAGCTCGGGTTCATCGCCGCCGGTAATTCATTCGGCAACGGCAACGCAAGGTATACAATGGCCATACCTACGTCGTCTACCGATAGAAGTCAGCTTGCAATGTCATTGCTAAGACTCGTCCTCGACTTTGTTGGATATGATTTCACCAAGCCACAAAAGTCCCTCATCAATAATCCACTTGCATATAGAGTGTTGCTCGTGGACACGGACGTCTGGCGGCAGGCTGACGAGCCTGTCCAAAAACTGTATTTCCAGCAATTTGTCACGTTCAGCGTGGACAGTGAGAATCACCGATTCAATTCTCGGCGTTTGGTGCGCATGAGGGCTCTGAAAAAACTCTTAGATGCGTTGAAAGCTGAACCAATACTGCCTAGCACTATGCCTCTGTTCATGAATGCCTTCAAGTCACTTCTGCCCGGAGCTATGAGTGCCGAGATGCTGCGATCGATAGCTCTGTTCATCACATTTTCGGTGCATAAAGGCAAACCATCAACTGGCGCGCATTCTAGGCGTATTCACCGTTCTGATACTCGGACAAGGCGTGCGACACAGTCAGGATCCCCCGAGCCACCCTATGACACATTGTCTCGTTTTCAGATCGGCGTTGAAGTCCTTCGCTTGTACTCTAACTTCCTCTGCGCTGACAACGACACGTTCACGATCAAAAAATTTGCAAGGACTGTAACCAATAAATGGCTCCTATATTTACTTGCCGAGACCTCCGCTGAGGTTGTCATACTGTCAGCTAAAATTCTGGCAAGAGTGCTTGTTGTACATGGCAGCAGTTATGTAAAGAAGTTCAAGCAGAAATCTGGTGGCTTTACTATTATGCGTCATCGGCTGAAACGCTGGTGGCATTTACCAGCACTTTGGCCGATCTGTTTTGCCGTCCTTTTTGACACTGATATCGGCTCCATGAATCTCGACCGCACATTTAATCTCTTCGGACTGCTAGACCTGTTCGAGTTGAATGGTTTCAAGGTCGTCAATCCGGCCATGTTTGAGGTTATAATGGGAATGCTTCAAAACGGTCTCAAGACAGTGATTACTTCCAAACCAACCGAGGAGTCATCGATCCCGGATCCTCAGTTTCGGCGGTCAAGTCCTTCCAATACACAAAGACTATCGATGTCCAATATGACGCCGCCGAAGCCTTTCGTTGCAACTGTGGCTGACCATCATATTGAAACTCTGCACGTAGCAGTGCGGTTTTTATCTGATTTACACACAAGATCGCAGCATTATCGGGACTTTACGGTCGGCTCTCCTTATGTACAGGATCTTCTTGCTATTCTATTCCCAGTCGTCGTTGGCTCAGATAATGTGAGTGCAGAAGTGGAACTTAATGCGAGAGAGTCCAGCCTAACATTTGATGGTAACGACGTTGTGATCCGGCCATTGTCAATAGCGCCTCCAATACTGCGAACGTCAGAAAATACCAACATGCCGAAAGGGCAGAGAAGGCGAGGTCCCAATTTAAGGCGTGGCTCGTCCTTTGTAATGGTCCCTTCCATTTCAAGCAAGCACCAACCATCCTCTTCTCGTCTTCATCCACCCGAACCTTGTCCATCACCAATTGCCAAACTTCCACAGCTGAACGACGGTAATGCGGTGGTACAAAGCTTATTGGAAATCATCGTTGCCGTTTTCACCGATCAAGTCTTGATGCGGAAGGATTTCGCCGGTCTCGGATTGTTCCTTAAAACACCGCCTGGATTCCTTGAGCATCAGACATATTTTGAATCGTGGATCCTGCGCAACACGTTATCTCAACTTAACAACACGATCTTGCTGAACCAGAAAGTCTTATGGGAGCCGAAGGTCCTGTCCAATCTGGCACGTCTTTTCTTGCACATTGGTGAGGCGCTGTATGAAGGATGGTTCATGGGCGGTGCGGACACAGCATTGGATTTCTCTGGATCTGTTCTCGAGTATCTTCAGAGATCCGACATTTCTCAAATCAAAAGTGTCAGGTTATGTAGCCAAGCAATTGAAGTCATTCGCTCAACCATGTTTAGAACTGTGCTTCTCAGCCTCTCGCAGATTCAGGACTCCGATAATCTGCCCTTTCTCGCCAAGCTTGGATACTGGCAGACGGTGCTGTTATCGGGCGAAGAGACACATTCCGAATACCTGCAGCTGATATGCTACCTGCTGTACGCAAGTCTTGTTTCATCACAAGAATCTGTTCGAATGTCTGCAGCCAATCTTTGGCGTATTATCTTGGTTCAAAGACCAAGTGAAGCATCTGCGATCTTGAAGCAGGCTACCAGTTCGGAACAGCGCAGGTTGGCATCAGGCTTTGAAAAACTAGTTGAGCTTGACAACGAGACCTTCCTGTACTGGATCGATAGTCATCGTGATGAGCTGGATAGCTTGTTCTTTACGACGTTGGCTGGATCATGGGACAAATTTGTAGCCGAAGAGAATGCGAAGACGGAAGAGACAGGGAAGCAACGTGTAGCCAAACGAAGAGAAAAGCTGAAGCAATGGGCCCAAGATGAAGCAAGCAATGAAGACATCATTCGTCGTCACGAAGTAACTTTCGACCATTGGACGTCTAACATATATGCTTCAGAACAGCTGAAGCACCAAAGAACGACTCAGGACCAGCAAGATAACACCATTTTTGTTTTGTCGCGATTTGACCAAATGAAAAGGGAAGTAGAACTGCCCACTGGCTTTATGCCAACATCCACTCCAACGAAATGGCGTCTTGACCAAACTGAAGGACGAAACAGGATGCGCCTTCGCATTACGCCAAAAGTGGAAGAAGTTCAAGAAAGATATCAACCAAAGCGAAAAACTTCAAATGTAGCATCTCTCAAAGTCGAAACCAGTGTTCCACAAATTACAAGCGCTGAAGCTTTTGGAGTCACTCCCGGTGGCGCAACTCCAGCTCAGATCTCACCAAGACCTGGCGATACCTCTTCGGAGCCTTTCCCGGACATGCCAGTGACAGATGACGCTGAGCACAGTATCGAGAAGCCGGATCTCGAGGAGAGTTTTGAGCTAGTCGAGGACCCTAAGGACGATGCAGGTGGGTATGAAGACAAGAATCGCAAAGTTATGCGGAGCCTGCATCGGGGAGATCAGGTCCAACATGTGTCAAACATATCTCGCATCATTGGTCTGGAAGCAGCAGAAGGTCTACTTATTCTGGGAAAAGACAGCCTGTACCTTCTTGATAACTTCTTCCAGCGCGCAGATGGTGAAATTGTCAATGTTTGGCAGGCCCCACATGAAGAACGAGATTCTTACGTGCGAATGATCTCGGGACGCGAAGCGTTCGAAAGACGGCCAACTTCTGGGAACGATGAGCATGAGACCAGGAGTTGGAAATGGGAAGAAGTGATCAGTGTATCCAAGCGACGTTTCCTGTTCCGAGATGTTGGACTTGAGCTCTTCTTCGCCGACGGACGAAGCTACCTGCTCACTACTATGAGTCCAGTGGCCAGAAATGATCTTCACGCGTTGGTAGCTGCCAAAGCCCCACAACACAGTAGTGCTAACACCTCCATGCGCTCTGAAGACACTTGGCGATTCGAGACTCTGCGGAGTCCAGACGAAGAACCACAGTCATTGGGATCCAAGTTTGCCAATGTTTTCGGACAAGCAGCCACCAATCCTGCCACACGACGGTGGGTGAAAGGCGAGATTTCGAATTTCCATTATCTGATGTTGATCAACACTATGGCCGGTAGAACATTTAACGATCTCACTCAATATCCCGTATTCCCTTGGATTTTAGCGGACTACACAAGCGACGAGCTGGATTTGACGAATCCCAAAACATTCAGAGACCTTTCCAGACCGATGGGATGTCAAACACTTGAACGGGAGGCAGAGTATAAAGATCGTTATGCGACTTTTGCAGAAATGGGTGACCACAATTCACCAGCCTTCCACTATGGTACTCATTATTCCTCTGCCATGATCGTTACTTCGTATCTTATCCGCCTGGAACCCTTTGTCAAGTCCTACCTTTTACTGCAGGGCGGCAGTTTCGACCACGCTGACCGGATGTTTTATTCAATTGGCAAGGCGTGGGACTCGGCATCTCGAATGAATATGACGGACGTGCGAGAGCTGACACCAGAATTCTTCTATCTGCCCGAGTTTCTCTTGAATTTGAACTCCTACGAGTTTGGTGCTCGCCAGAACTCGAGCCAATCCATCAGTTCCGTGGAGTTGCCTCCTTGGGCCAAAGGAGACCCTAAAATCTTCATCGCAAAACATCGTGAAGCTCTCGAGAGCCCTCATGTTAGTCGCAACCTACATAAATGGGTCGACCTGGTCTTTGGACACAAGCAAAAAGGCGAGGCCGCCATCGAAGCGGTCAACGTCTTTCATCACTTGTCATACCAGGGAGCAAAAGATCTCGACAGCATCACGGATTCAGTGGAGCAGCTGGCCACGATTGGTATCATACACAATTTTGGTCAAACACCATATCAGGTCTTTCAAAAGGCCCATCCTGCACGTGAAGAGATCCGCCACAAATACAAACGCTTGGACACGGCTGCTGAGTCCCTCACTCGACTACCGTCTCCGCTTCTCAATAGCGAAGAAAGAGTTGCGTCTTTATCATTTTCCTGGAGGTCAGAACGTCTTCTGTGCTCGGCGGCGTTCAGACTGAATATCCCTCCTAGTTACGAGAAGTACATGGAGTGGGGTTTTGCCGATGGCAGCATTCGTTTCTACTCTGCGGACAATCGAAAACTACTCGGTCACTTTGAGCATCTGCATATTGGACAGCTTTCTTCTGCAACGTTTGCTGATTCGCGGACCCTGGTGACTGCTGGTACTGATTGTACCGTTTCCGTCTGGAACGTTCTCTCACCCGGCAAGAACGTGGATTTGCAGCCACGATCGTCCCTCTTCGGACACCGGACCACGGTCACCGTACTTGCTTTATCAAGGTCGTTCAGCGCGCTACTCTCAGCATCGACTGATGGAACGGTGATTTTGTGGGATTTGAATCGGCTTGAATTTGTGCGTATCTTGACCAAGGGCAAACCAGTGGACTGTGCGCGGATCAACGATGTCAACGGTGATATTGTGCTTTGTCACGACTCAAGAATCATCATGTATACCCTCAACGGTGAGCTGCTTCTTGACCAAACGGCGGGCGATAGCACAGAAGACTCGATATTATCTTGTGCTTTTTACGAAGGCGCTGGGAATGAATGGCTTGAACGAGAGATTTTCTTTACTGGACATAAATATGGCGTTGTCAAGGTGTGGAACAAGGTCATCCGTGGTGGCCATTTTGAGCTGGGACTCATCCGTCAGCTGAATCATGTTGATAACAGCCGCGATGATGGCGGCAACGTTCGGGCTGGGATTTCCTGTGTTCTACCCATGCCCCAAGTGGTCTATACGGGTGATGAGGAAGGGAGAGTGGTAAGTGGTCTCTCTATATGCATTGTGCGCTCATGTACTGACTAATGTTCGCTAGTATGAATGGGACTGCATCCAGCATCAATGATGGAAAAAGGGCATTCTTTAGCCAGGTCCGCATTTTGTACACGGGGGTATAGGCGCATGTTTGGTTTCATGACTGGCATGAGGAATGAGGAACAAAGGTATAGACAAAAAGCCGACAATAGAGGCAATAGGACTTTCGAGGATTTTGGGAAGGCATTACAAGTTTGCTTCTCTTTTTGAATTGCGCAGGAGAGCTGTGAAGCTTGCCGTAACTCGTAAACTTAGCCCCAACTGCTCCGTACAGCCCGAACCAGAGCTTGTCACGGTACTGCATGCAGTGGCTTGCAGAAGCCCTGCAGCTGTTCTCTGCCTTTGTAACGCGCGTTCCATAAATCGGACCATTTGGAAGTAAGAGTCATGCATGTGAGAGGTAGGCTGGAGCTGGACGACAAAGCTGTCGTGGCTGGGATCAGTAAGTTAGTGTGTACATTGGGCCAATGAATCCCCACCACGATGTAAAGTGGTTGCAGCGAGATAGAAAACGAGCCAGCAGCTTCTGAGGTGTGCAAACCGTTGCCTGTATCATATTGACCGAGGTGAGTGATAGCCGAGTCGTAGGCTGCTATCCCTGGAGATACAATGCTTGCTCTCTGCATGTGTATCAGGATCTGAACAGACCTGCCCATAATCATTGCCGAATATCTCCGAGTCTGGTTCTGAGTTGAGATGCTGGATACCATTAGTTATGGATTTGGAAGCCCAATCAGCATGATAGGATCATTTCGATGGATGTGGTGCCTGGTAGAAATGAAAGGAATAGGGGTTTGGGTAGCGCCAAGCTGTAATTGGAGAGCAGTTCAGTTCCAGTGGAATTAGGCTTGATTAGGTCTGGCTTTGTTGACATTGGATTTGTTCAGTTGGTTTAAGTTAGCAAGAGCACAGACTCGCACCCAAACCCACACCCACACTCACACCACAGGCACATGCCTTTCCCCCCTGCCCGCTTCTTTTTTCCAGCCACTCTTTCGTCTTTTCCATTCTCCATTCCTCACTTCTGCATCTTCCTCTCCCACATCCCACAACATTCCACAGCTTCATCCAAAATTGTCTCTCCAATCCAGAGACTCCATCTAGTACAGAAGATCCCTGTATCTACACATACATCCCCAAACACCCCGTCTCAAGCAGCCTCTCCAAGAAAGCTCTTTGCTTCACCCCAAAAACGCCCCTTCTACCTGGAAGACTTGAAACCCTTAGTCTTCTCTCGTCTACCTTTCAGCTCTGAAAGGAATTCGAGAGCAAGGCGCCCGTAGAGCCAGGCAATCTGGACTTTGACGCCCGCGTCCCCATCCCCATTAGTGTCTTCCCGTCTACGTACCGGAGTGACGCTTCTGCTGAGACTACCATCACTGAGACCACAAAGGTAGAGGGCACAGTCAGACCTCCTCGCACCACTTCGCGCGTCGGACGGGAAGATACTCGTGAGGAGATCGACATCGAGGTCAGAGATCGACGACCCCAGCGCGAAGAACGAGAGGATATTCGTGTTTACGCCGAGAAAGATCAGCAGTACCCTGAGGTTGAACTTACTCGAGAACGGTATGTCTGATAGGACTTCCAAACCCGTTTTCTACATTTTCCATTGTGCCTCGAATCTCGTGGTGCCATAAGAAATGCATTTGCTCAAGATCTGACTGACTTTCTGTGCAGCTACAATCGAAGTGATAAGAGATATCCCGAAGTAGAGCTCACTCGCGAACGGTAAGTTACTCCTCAGCTCCTTTTCCTCCCACGGTTTGACTGACAACCTTTTCAGCTACAATCGTCCGGCAGAAGGCAGCAGAGTCGACATCGAGATCGACCGCCACCGCACACGAGATCAAGCCTACGAGTCTCAGATCGACATCACTGAGCGCGAATACCGCCGTCGCATCGACCCAACTTACGAAGTCGAGTACCGTCGTCAAGCCCCTCGTGCGGACATCGAAGTTACCAAGGAAGAAGTTCGTACTGCCGACCCCACCCCCAGAAACGATATGGGCTACTACGACGACGAAGGTCATTACCATAGCTTTCGACGCGGTGTCGAACGCGTCGCTGACCGTGTCTTCCACCCTTTCAGTCATCATCACCCCCATCACCATGGAGACAAGGAGGATGTGATCGTCACAAGCGACGAGTCGGGCCCGACCCGTGTTAGTGAAGGGGTGCGCGAGACTGTCCGCTTCGTTGGGCCACGTGGAGGATTTCCTGCCAACACGGTCACTATCCCATGTCACTTCATCCGTGTTGGTGACTTGGTGATCTTGCAGGGTCGTCCATGCCAGGTCATCCGCATCTCAACTTCTACTCAGACTGGACAGCTGCGATACCTCGGTGTTGATCTTTTCACCCGTCAACTCCATGAGGAGAGCTCATTCGTCAGCAACCCGGGAGACTCGGTCATTGTACAAAGTATGTTGGGACCGGTCTTCAAGCAATACCGTATCTTGGATATGCGTGACGACGGCAGACTTGTCTGCATGACGGAGAGCGGTGATGTTAAGCAAGGTCTGTCGGTCATCGATCAGGGTGGCCTGTACAACAAGATCGAATGCGCGTTTGCCGATGGACGAGGAAGTGTCAGGGCTCTGGTCATCAATGATGGAGGAAGAGAATTGGTCGTTGACTACAAGGTCATCCATAGTTCGAGACTGTAAACGGGAAGGAAGGTTGGGTAGTGTGGGGAAATTGAATAGACAGTGGTTCTCAAGAAGTGGAAGATTGAAGAGTGAAGATCAACGACAAAGCAAGATCAACTGGGGAGCTCAGGTTGGATATGCACAATCGGTGACTGCTCGCCAATCTGTTCAGTCAGTACATGCAATTGTTCTTCGTCTTCCATATGTATCATACTAGCCTTTCCATTGCCCCTAGCAGTAGCGAAATACTTTAGTAGGATCACGGACAACAACCCTGTTACATTTCGGGTTCTCGTGAATCCTCAATTTCCCTGCCGAGGCTTGAGATGATAAATACAATACTACTAGGCTATGAAATGCTGCATGTCAAACATCTCTGCTCTTCTCTCCCCTAATTACACATCATCATACCAATCTTCAAGCCTCCTCATCATGTTCCCATGGCTCCGTCCTCGACTTGCTGCCACAGCCCCATGTCTGGTCTGCGCTTACTCCTCCGGAGTGTTGATCGGAACCAGAACGGGCTGGATAGAGCGCTGCGCCGCAAACCATCACATTTGATGCATCGTGCTTCAATACTGTAGCTTCTCGGCCCCGATCTTATTATCCTGCCGTGCAATCTCGCGCGCTTACGGAGTAATGCGTGGTCAGTGAAACGCGGGCCCCTGTTGAGGCGCCGGTTTCAGTTCTGCTTTTGTTATTTCTGCCTTCGCTGTTTCTGCTTCTGATGTATCTGCTTCTGCTATTCTGCTTTTGCTATTCCTGCCTTCGCTATTTCTGCCTCTGCCGTATCTGCTTTTGCTATCTCTAAAATCTAGAGTTTACCATTCTGAGGCACCAGCTCTTCTATAAATTGAAACTGCCCTACCTGTGCTTCTCTATTCTTTTTATTCCACTTCCCATGGCCGTTTTCACAAAAAGCCCCCCTCTCTTTTCCCACATCAAAGCTCTGCTTCTCTTCTCAGTTCTCTTTGGAAATATTCACGCCCTCCTGACGTCCGTTGACTGCCGTTGGCCTGACGGAACTGACTCCAATGGTCGCATCCCCTGCAACCCCGATGCCGAACGCTCTGCCTGCTGTCTCGGCACGGAGGTTTGCCTCGAGAACAATCTTTGCTTTGGTGGTGTTGGACTGTTTTACAGGAGTGCATGCGCTGGAGGCTGGGGCGATAATGAAACTTGTCCCGAGTTCTGTAACGACCTCCTTCGTAAGTCCTTGCAACTCTTTTACCCAGTAGTAAGAGAATACAAGACGTTGAAGATGCTAATATCTTGCATCTTGATGTAGCTGATACATGGGCCAATATCTGGCCATGCCCGGGTCTAGGGACTGAAGGCCCAACTCTATTCTGGTGTGGAAATGGAAGGGTCTGCGATTCGAGCGTCCTGGGCGACTCGTCCTTCTTTGCCATCGAGAACTACAAGTTCCAAGCAAACTCGATCATCGGTGGTCCGGCGGCTGCTACTACGGCCAGCGTGAGCGCGAGCGCGAGCGCGACAGCAACCGCATCCTTGACCACGGTGCCGTCGACAGCTTTTCCAACAACATGTCCGGAAGGCGATGATAGGCAGGCCGTGGTTGTGGGTGCTGGTGTTGGTGTACCACTTGCCCTTCTTGCCCTGGCGTTAGGCATCTGGGCAGTGGTCGAGAGGAGAAAGAGAATACATAACGTTGACTATGTGGCATCTGCTGGAGTGCATGCGGGCATACTCGGCAAGGGTGCTGAGAAAGCGGAACTGGTAAGAAATCACAAGCAAGGCACCGTGCTCGCTTATGATCCCCTTCCAAATAAGGGTGCGAATGAGGCTTGCTTGATTGATTCGTGCTGACAGTGATGTTTTCATGCCTAGGCGTCTGTCAGCCCCTACCGAAACAATTCGGATTCCTACCCCGCGAGGCATGAACTTCAATGACGGGATATCTCACGACACTCGACATCTCACACACCCAAAAGCAAAACGAGCACGATTTCCGGAGTCTAAGGTCCAAGATGACAAGATATACACACTTCCCAGAGCGCAGCTCTCTGATAGAGAATTCCACCACACTGAAAACTCCACTTTCATGGTACAAAGGCCCTATGTGAACAACAAAAAAGCAACGACTGTCTCACGAAGCGCCACCAAATTCGGCGTCAACCACGGAAGGCAATGCCAACCACCAATTCCTAAACCGCACACCTTGTGCTCTGGGATGCCTGTTGTCGCCAAGATCTTCTCAAGAGAGAAAGCGGCACGCTTAGATGGTCGATGATGTGAATCGCTTCTATTCCCGGCCAGCCAGCCACCTAAGGTATACTTGTAAGATGTAGGAGACAACCAAAGCGCCAATGCTAGCCGACAAAAGAGAGGCATCCGGTTGGGAAGGGTGGAGCTGGCATTAGTGACGGTCAGATTGTGGTTGATAGGCTATGCGTGGGAGCTTCTGTTCGGGCGAGAGTGATGTTGCAGTGGCAAGATGAGATTGTACACAGTATGTGGAAGTAAGGAGAGTAGGGTTCAGGGATCTAATGATTCTGTATATATAACATACCGGGTCACAAAGTCACCCACTTTGCGCATTGGAAAAACAGCTAAGTAGCAGTGAAGCAGCGCCATCCACCTGGAAACAATGGTACATCATCTCACTTGTATGATGAATAAGTCTCGCTTCATGGCATCTGAAGAGTCTCGCCGAGCGACCTCAAGGTACCCAACCCAAACCTTACCCAGCCCCACGACATGCCATTCCGCCATGTTAAGTAATCAATCCACTCATCTCCTCCGCCTCAACCTGGCCCCCCAATCCTGCGCCCCAACCCCAACAGTCGGAGTTTCCATCCGTGGACCTTCCCCCTCCCCTCCCATCATCTCCTCTTCACCATCTCCCCCCTGCAGAGCCCACCTCTCCGCTCCCGACTCGCGCTCGACCACCCTCGTGCCGGCATTCTCCGCCACCGGCGCAAACTCGTCCACCACATCTCCGCCATAGCCACTGATGCTGTGTCTTCTCTGCTCGTTGTGCTTTGCGTTACCTGTTCGCCTTCCTCCCGCTTCACCTCTGTCCAGACGGGGGAGGCGGGTAGTGCGATCCCTGCGCTTCGCTGGTGTCTGTTCTACGTCTGCGTCTACGACGCCATGCGCTCGTGCACCTTCCTCAGCTCTGGCGATTTCTCTCTTCCGAGAAGCCACCATTTCGCTGTCCTTCTCCTTCTCTCTCCTCTTCCGCCCGCCGCCCTGGAGCAGGCTCGCATGCTCCGTCGCTGGGACAGGCTCCTCCCTCGCGATCCCATGACCGCCACGGCTGATGAGACTTCCTCGCTGCTGTTGTTCGCTATCCCCCCCGTCGGCGCCTGGGTTGTTGGTGTGGAGCTGTACCCTGCGACGGTCCGTCTGCTTCTCTTGTCCCGTTCCGACTGGTACACCCGCCTCGTCGCACAGGCCCCACTTGACCAGTTTCGCGCGTGAGGTGTAGTCGAAGATAAATTTGGCGTAGAAGTCTTCGGTCGGGTTGTAGCGCGTCCATTTGATGCGGTTGTATGCGTAGGCTGGGGGTTTGGATGCCGCTGAGGAGGGGACGATACTGCCGGTCCGGCTTAGCCAGTGTCTGGATTGGCCGACCAAGGAAGAACGGGGAGAGTGGTAGGGAAAGGCGCCGAAACTCACCTGGTCGTATGCGTAACATCCTTACCTACGCTCCTCTTCGGTATCGCTTGCTCACTCTGTGCATCATGGAGGTTCTCAGACGTAGCAACACCAACATCATCCGTCACCTCCCCCAAAACAACGCGCGTGAAAACAACCTCGATCTTCCCGATCTTCAGCTCCTGCTCCCTGTTCCCCTCTCCATCCCCCTCCTCTTCATTCTCCTCCACCTTGGCCGCATCCTGCAGCTCATCCGCCAACGCCGCAACCTCGTGATCTTCTCCATCTCTCGCATCCAACCCGGTGGTATCTTCGACACCCATGCGCTCAAGCAGCACCTCGATCCCGACATCGGTGAACACCCAGTCGTGGAAACATTGTCTCGGCGGCTCGCCGCTCTTGCTCGGAATGCGCACGCGACGTCCTACCAGAAGCACTTCGCGTTGGTAATCTGGGCTGCTGGGGTTGAGGTGCACGATGAAGCGAACCTCGGCTTTGCGGCGGCCATCGATGTGGACTTGGACTATGAGGTCGAAGGGGGGAGGCCTCGGTGCAGGTGTGTGTGTGATTGAGCGGTCTAGTTGGGTGTTGAGATGTAAAGTGTCCTTGGGTGTCAGGAGAGTAAGACTTGGAAGGATTGGGGTGAGTCCTGTGGGAGTAGTAGATGCTTGGAAAAAGGAATCACTGGTACCGCTGTGGGACGGCTTCTCGGCTTGCTGATCGACGGGATGATTGGTGGCGAGAGCAGACGACTTCCATCCTGAAAAACGCTTGGTGGGCGCGGAAGGGGGCCCGGAGAGCGGACGGGTGGGACAATCAGCTGCTTGCGCCCTGGTTAAGATGCTTGAACCATATCTTTTGTTCTGCTGCGTGGGAAAAGGATATTCGGGTCGAATTGCAATGTAGAACTGAACTCCTGATCTGGCCTCGATCTTCGCCGTGACGAGCTTGGAGCGCGCATGTGTATTGACTCCATACTCTGTGAATCTTTCGTGGGACGATGAGATGATGGACACGTCAAGACCGTGCCGAAGAGGCATGGTGTGCCTGTGTAGTTCTGAGATCAAAAGAACTCTCCCCTCGAAGCTGAATTGACGGTCAAGACTATCTGCGGAACTGGATGGTAGAGCCTGCTGCTCAGGACCTCATATAAAGCGCAGCGAGGGTAGCCGCTTCAGAGATTTCGACCCGCTTTGACGAGTCCTTACAAGAAGTAGAAGTGCTTCGACACCACGTGACGGCCTGAGACTGTTCTAGCAACCTGTTTCCTTGGTGAATATCATCGTCGGCAGTGTGACAAAACGAAGAGCAGAGAATGACTTCTGCCTAGACCGACCGTGTTTCACTTTTGTGTGTGAATCTTTGAGTGACAGAACGCTTGCAACACTTCACTCATCCAAAGCGTAGTGCTTTTGCCTAGGTAACAAGATAATAACAGGATGAGGAGATGTAAACAAACAGTGGCATACCGAACTTATCAACATGTGGCTGTTTGCAGCAAGGGAACATTTGGCAATTTTCGAGCTTGAAATTTGGAAACACTTTCTCAAAGGGCTTTCAACTCTGACTTATCGTTGCCCTTCTGCAGCACAGAAATTGAGGCCTCGTCCCCGAGGTAGCTTGTACATCGAACATGCTGGTTGTATCTGGTTGTATCTGGGAAGTGCTGGGACTTCTTCGTTGAGTTCAGACTTCTGAACAAGAATAAAACAGATCACGAAACAACATTTATCTCATACCCAAGGAGGACTTCAGTGGAGAGGCCTTCCCAACCCCGATTCCCACCAGTCGAAATCATAAATCTACAAGCAGGATCCATGTACAGCTGAGACACAACACCAGTGCGGTGACCAGGAACGATCAAGAACGGGACTGTTGATCGACTGCTTGGGGGTTCCTTTAGATCATACAAGCGGAGGATATCATACGAAGCACTACACTTGTCAGCTGCTATACTTGAGCCAGAAAATCCAAGCTCACCAGACAAGATGTCGCGAGTTTGGCATTGCCTTCACCGAAGTAACAGCACCACTGCCATGAGGAAACTTGAAAACCCTCGATGGCTGATTGAGGCCCTGGTGCAAATCATACTCATCTACTGTACCGTTCCGCCGTCCTGCATAGATGAAGTTACCGTTAGGAGACCAGCAGGCACTTGTACACCATGGAGGTGTATTTCGAGGAGCAATTCGGGCAACGGGATCAGGCTGTCTTCGATCCCATATCCGTATGATGCCATCAATAGAAGTAGCTAAGAAGGTAGTGTCTGATGTTGGTCCAGACCCCGCAGAGGTGTGCTCATCGTGCGAAAGAGCAGATTGTTCAAGTTCATCAGCATGCGGAATACCATTGGCTAGGGCTGTTGTGGATTGGGTATAGACGCCGTTGGGAAGTGATGCGACGCTTTCTACATTGCTAGCTTCTGCCGGAGGTTGTACTGGCCGTAGTGGCTGTATGGCATCGGTCATGCTCTCATCGCCATCAGTTGGACCGCCTTCTGGACGAGGTCCATCGGCAATAGCACGAGAGAACTCATCATCGTCTTCACCAAATGCATCGGCAAGCTGGCTGCCGTTCGCTGTGATTGGACCGCCACCGTCGCCAAACAGGTCATCGTCGCCCTCGTCGCCACCAAACAAAGAATCGGGAGAGTCGGCTTTTTCAGCTGGTGGGCTATCTTGCTCTTTGCTTTCCAAGCCATTAGTGAGAGCAGAAGGACCAACGCCATTGATGTGATTGTTTGAGGAAAAGGTCCCATTGGTGGTGGGGGGCTCAGCTAACTGTTCGGGGACGGGCAGAGAGGATAGCGGACGTGGTTCGATAGCGGAAACTTGACTCGCGGGCGAGTTGAAAGTTGTTCTGACTTTACCTACATTCAGATCCCAATCGAGGACGCTTTTGTCCCAACTACCAGAAAGAAAACTCTTCTCATCGGACGAGATGGACAAGACGGAGACAGCAGAAGTGTGTTTTTGTAGAAGAGCAATTTCCTTTCCTTCTTCATGTCTGATTGATTGAAGGCGAATATTGCCAGACTCAAGTCCCGCCAGAAGCCATAAACCTTGGTGTTGAGACGCCAGAGAATATACAGGAGATACTACAGCATCGACTGCATTTTGAGACATGCCGGATCGAGAATTGACGTCCCAGTTCTCCCAGTATGTCATCATTACTCCAGCCTTCACAACGGTATCCACAAACGGATGTCTCTGAGCCACAGTGAGCATCAGTTTGCCGTTGACAGAGTCGACCCAATTGTACCGTCGAATATACCCATCAGATCCTCCGCTGAAAACCCATCGCATGTCTGCTGTGGCTGTGATCGCATTAATGGAAGTACTCTGTGGAGCAGCGATCGTTGGTACGATATCGTAGGTGGATGCACTTAGAGCTTCAGGTCTGGCACTCGGCATAGTTGGCACATCAGAGATGGTTTTGGTAGATGACCCGGGAGGAGAGGGAGATGTCAGGAGAACTTCGGGGTTGGGACGGGCAGAACTCGATCCGTTCTCGGAGCCTTGACTCGAGTCACTGTCTGCGCCCGCATCATCTTCTCCCTCTCCGTCGTTCTCTACATCCGCTTCTCCATCCCCTTCAGCGTCATCAGCATCTTGCATCTGCTCGTCCAGATCATTGTCTGAGCTGCCATCTTGAGAGTCTGGAAGCTATATTAGATCGCATTCAATTTAGCCTAAGGACTTGACGTCGTACCTGCCAAGTCTCTGTCATCGTCGTCGTCTCCAAAGGAAGGCATCGTGCAAGGGAAAAGGTTGTAAAATTATGGCAAAGGGTGATTGCAGTGCTGCTGCAGTATCGAAGTTAAAGATGGCATGAACGAGAGGCTGCACTTTGTCATGTCGGCTTGAGAACGAGTGTATCGAACGGAATGCAACGATATGACTCAAACCAGAAACGAAACATTCGCAAGAAACATTCACAACCACAAGTGTTTATTCACATAGCCGGGAGCAATGTTGCCCTTGGATGAAGACATGGAGGGTAAAGCCCACGGCCTCGGGCTTGGATGACCCTTGCCAATCAGATTTGGCTTGGCTCTAAAGGGTGTAGTTATGTAGTTAGTTTGCTAGACATTTCGCACATCAATAGGTAATTCTGAGCTCATCATAATCAAAGGGCCAGCATAATATATTTAAAGCACAAGGTACACCTTGCCGAGGCCCAAGTTATACTATTCTGCTCATTGTCTCCGGCGGATGTTCGTCTCTCCACAGCCTACAGCTCGAGAGGATCGGGTTGGAGGTAAAGAGGAACAACCCGGAAAGGCCAATGCTGCGACTCTTGGAAATTGAACAGAGGCAAACCAAAGCACCATTGCTCTGGCTGTGAGTAGAGCTCTCGCGCAATCGTGTATGCAGAGTAAGGCGAATGGTCAAGCCCTGCTCACATATCAAGGGGGCGATCTTGTTTCTGGCCAGGGCTAGCGACAAGGAGGACAGTATTCGCAGTTCTGTTGAGTGTGTATTCTCGACCACGACACGAGGAAGCAATCAGCCCAAATTCATCAGAACGCAGCTTGCTCAATAGGAAAAGGGGGCCACGAGCCTTTCCCAGAAGCCCGAGACCAGCTATTGGCCACACGGCGAGATAGGTGTTGTGTTTCGCAGGTCGAAGGGAGGAGTCCATAGCTGCCTTGCCAGAGACATCCTCTGTGGAGACAAACTCGGTTGTCTGGCAACTGCCAGGATTTCCCAAGTGGGAATTGTTTGCGTGTTTGGTGTTTGGCCGGTGTTTATCGTCCCTTCCATATTGGGCGTGCCTGCTGAAGTATTTAACCTCTGTATTCGTGATCTCGAAAAGAGAATCATCATTCTAGGTCCACCTTTCGAACATTGTACAAGCATCCCAACAGAAAGTTCGCCATTCGAGGCGCCCCTGCAAGAGGTGGGAACAGCAGGCATTTTTTTGTAGGCTGTTTCGGGCTGCTGTGGCAGCGAAAAGCCGCCGAAGCAGACCAACACATCTTGGAGTAAGGCGAGATTGGGGGATTCCACTCCCCAAACTCCCTTTAGTCCCCCGACCTTCACAGCTCAGCATTGCATCATCTTGTACATGAGGCCTGTTCGCCTTCACTGTCTGAGTCAAGGAGTGCAGTGCCAGTGCTCTCATCCGGTGAGCATTTCTTTTTCATTTGTTGTCGTGTTCTTGCCCGGTCAGAATGCATTCATCCTCTCATTTGAACCTCATCGACAGTTCGCCTTTAGACGTGTTTCACAGGTCAACCGCATTCCCCAGCTTTTCTCAGCTGTTCCTCACTCCCGACGAATCCTTGATGAGGTATCGAACAGCTTGGACTGACTGGCACGGAACAAATTAGGACGAACCTCTACAATTCGAGGTTCGAACTAATTGACTTCCTGAGAAGATGAACGAACATCTTGCGGAGAGGTTTGCTCGCGGTCGCAGAGCACAGCCTCGGGGCAATACCTCTTCAGACCCCAACCACTCGAAGGAAGCACTTAATCGAGATATTCGAGCATACGTTGCGGCAGCGAAAGTAGCAGCCGCGGCTACGGCAAAGCCATGGCTAGCGAAACCTGAGATCCCAACCACCGAAGAGATACTGGATAACGAGGAAGAACCAGTTCAGCTCTTGGAGAACAGACTTGATAGACCTTGGCCAAACCGAAAGAAGTATCTCGAAACCCACTACGAGCTCCTTCGGGAAGATGCTATCTCGCCTCTGCGTGATGCTGTTCTTCAATTCAAGAATACCCCTGACATGGGTGATGATAACCAGGTTGCTATTTATGACAAGGTAACTATCGCTTCACTTGCCTTGTATTGTTCAATAACAAGAGACCAGGTCTACATTTCCGGTTTCACATTCGCCCCACAAGGGTTGGCAGCTCAAATTCAATTTTCAACTGCTCGAGCCGGCAAGAGCATTGCATGGGAATACTCCAAGCGCCTGATATGTGGATCCATGGTTGCTCTTACGCCGTCTAAGGATAACTTTCGCAAGAAATGTATTATCGCTATAGTTGCTGCCAGACCGCTTGACAATGTAAAAGCAACCCCGTCTCAGATTGACATCTATTTCGCTCGTCCTGAAGAAATTGAGATCGACCCTCAGCAAGAATTCATCATGATCGAAGCGAGATCGGGGTTCTATGAAGGCACGCGGTACACTCTGAAAGCTTTGCAGAAGTTGCATCAGGAGAGGTTAGTCATATCTACATCTAACGAACAGTTCGAGGCTGATATAGTTGGACAGGTTCCCCCTTGCCGAGCATATTTGTACCCTCAAAACAGACTTACACCCCCCTCAATACCTCGAAAAGCGTCCAAGCATCGATCTTGCGTCTGCTTTCAGTACTGCGGACCAGAAGCAAGCAACAAAGAAAGTGAACATTCTTAACAACTGGCCAGCTGCTCCCCAAAACGCGCTCGACGAGTCACAATGGGCTGCGTTGAGACAGATGCTTACGACCAGTCTCTCTATAGTACAAGGGCCTCCAGGAACTGGTAAGACTCATGTCTCTGTCGTTGGACTTAGAGTACTCCTCGAGAACAAAGCCCCGGACGACCCTCCTATCATTGTTACAGCACAAACGAACCATGCGCTTGATCAGATTTTGCGACACATCTCCAATTTCGACGACAACTACATCCGTCTAGGCTGTCGCAGTAAGAACGCTGAAGTTAAGAAGCATACACTGTATGAAGCTCGAAAGAAGAACAATGTTCCACCCCCACTCGGTAGCCTTTTTGGAAGAGCAATGAAGGGCCAGTCTGATTTGGCCAGGGCGATGCTCGAAATCATTGCTCCTCTTGTGAGAGACGGAGCAGCTCATCCACTTGCCGCAGATGTGCTCCGTGACCTCGGAATAATCACATCCGTCCAAGCTGAGTCTCTGATAGCTGGCGCCAGCCAATGGGTCTCTTCGTCCCCCGGACAAGCGCAAGATCCAATGTCTATCTGGCTCGACAAGCAGCTTGTCCCGTTCGAAGTGTCCTATGAACAGAATATGTTTGGGTTCGAGGAAGAAGAGAAAGACGAGGAATACGAGCAATTGAAGGAACTAGAAGCAGAGCATAGTGTTGACGACGACGAAGATTTTGAAATTTTACGTGGACCATTCCGTACCATCGAAGATAGCTTCACCTGCCGCGTAACCCCTTCACAACGAGCAGGAGCAGAAGCACAGCTAGCCAAGCATTCTAATCTCTGGGACATACCGGAACGTGCCCGTGGTGGCGTCTATCGCCTATTTCAAGACCGAGCTAAGGCTGCCATGCTGAAGCGCTTCAGAGAACTAGCTCCCCGATATGCACAAGTATCTCAAGACCTGCAGATAGGCAAATGGGAACGAGACGCTGTTTTGCTCCAGAAGTCCAACGTTATCGGAATGACGACCACTGGCTTCAGCAAGTACCGCCCGTTGGTTGCAAGCCTCAAGCCGAGGATAGTCCTAATAGAGGAAGCTGCAGAAGTCCTCGAAGGACCTGTCACAGCTGTATGTGTTGAATCTCTGGAGCATCTCATCTTAGTTGGGGATCACCAACAGCTCCAAGGCCATTGCAATGTCCAGGAATTAGAAGAGGTATTTCATTTAAACATCTCCATGTTCGAGAGACTTGTTCGCAACAATGTCCCTTTCAGAACCCTTACCAGACAGCGCCGCATGGACCCTGAAATCCGTCGCGCTCTGGCCCCTATCTACCACAATCTGGAGGACCATCCTAGCGTCCTTGATCGACCACCTGTGCCTGGAATGGGTGATGTCAGATCATTCTTCTTCGATCATAATTGGTCGGAAGGAAACGATAGTATGCTGTCCAAGTACAATGAACAGGAAGCCGATTTCGTTGTCGGCTTCTTCTGCTACCTCGTACGGGGCGGTCTGGTACCACCACATGGCATTACAGTCCTCACATTCTACAATGGACAGCGGAAGCTGATTCTGAAACAGCTCAAAAAACAGCCATTCCTTGCTGGTCAGTACCTCAGCGTTAACACTGTGGACTCTTATCAAGGCGAGGAAAATGCAATTGTTCTTCTCTCACTCGTGCGGAGCAACGAGCAAGGCAAAATCGGCTTTCTCGAGGTGGCTAACCGTGTTTGTGTCGCCATGTCTCGTGCACGATTGGGTTTCTACATCTTTGGCAACGCGACACAATTGTCTAGAGACCATTTGTGGAACCAAATCATCTCAATCATGTCCCAAAACCCTAATCGTGTTGGTGGTCGTTTTCCCATTCAATGCGTCAACCACAATCGAAAGTCTGAAATCCAATATCCCCAGGACTGGGATGGACGCCTTGGTTGCAGCCAGAAGTGCGTTGACTTGTTGGACTGCGGCCATAAGTGCCCTCTAACCTGCCACTCGTTCCCACACCAGCTCGTCGTCTGCAAAGTCAAGTGCAAGCGTACTCTGATCTGTGGGCATCCGTGTGGAATGGAGTGTTCTCAGGAGTGTTCCTGCAAACTCAACTGCGCCGATTTCGCTCGCCTGTCGGAGAACCCAGATCTGATCCCGCAGAGCCCGCTAACCGGTTCGTACAATGCTTCGAAGGATCCGGAAGGGAACGGACTTTCGGATCTTAAAGACGACCATGACCGTGTGCCAATAGGAGTACGAGGCAATAACACGACAGAAATTAATCAAGGAAGTCGACCTGGGCCAATGACGCCCCTCGCGAGCAGATCGATGACTCGCGGTTCCCAGCCCGCAGCATCAAGCTCAAGCAGCACCACATCAGATCCATTTGGGCGGATGAGCCCTGAGAAACAGCTGCAATCGCGTACCGACTGGGGCGCCTTCGCCAATGGTGGCGTACGGAATGATGATTTGTTGCGGGACGAGGGGGCAATGCGCCAGAAGCAGCGCCTGATGGAGCAGAACCTCGACCTGCTTGGCCTTCATAACAATCCCCTGGAAGATCCTCAAGTGAGAAAGGACAACACTGGAACAGTGCAAAAAGAGACTCAGCGGGCCTTGAAAAACGGCCGTGTCAGACATGATCATGAGTACGTCATGTCTAATGGACAACCTCAACGAGAGGTGTATGAAGGAGTGGAGAACATGAGAAGCGGTGGGCCAGCTAAGAAGCTTAGCGAAGTGCCGCGCCTGATTGAAATTGACTAAACAGAAGTGTGCGAATGATGAAGAAGAGTTGTTTGGAAGGGGGGAGGCTCTTGATTGAGCCAGTGCCGCGTGGGAATGAGCTTTCATGTGGACCGAGAGCTCTGTTGCCACAAGAGCTGAATGACTAAATTCGGTGGGGAGGCTCTCAACGGAGCTGATGGCTGAACTGGATAAAACGACACAGGGGCCGATAGCCCAACGGATATGGAGTGTATGGAGTATCTGTGCTTTTGAAAACCATAGGAAAACCCACAAAAAAGTTTTAAAACCCCCGGCAATTATCTCTTATGTAGGCGCTTTGCTGGGTGTAATACTTCGCTTTCTTGCTTTCTTTGCGCTGTTCCCCGTGAAGGAGCATCGAGCCACTTGAATGCAGATGCCTTCTGCTCGAAGGGTTAACATCTCGCTGCCAGCCTCGACATCAAGTGAAGTAACTTGGTTATTTTTGTCCCCTCTTCTTTTCTGAAGATTATTTAGAAAAAATTTTGGCATATTTTCTTGGAATTTGTAATCTGATGGGGGTGGGGGATATGAGTGCACGCGACTCGACTTTGACTCGACTCGACTCGACGAGACGGGACGAGGCAGTGAGTGAGTGGGTGAGTAAGTGAATGAGGGAGTTTGTAGCTTTGTACATGAAAACCGCCTGTTGTTCCTTTCATTCCCGATCCTTCCCCCACCCGCGAGCAAAGCGGGACGGAGTCCCAGAAAAGGAAAGAGAGAGGGGGAGGAGGAGCCGGCCGCCGATTGCTTCTTTGCTTTGCTTTTGCTTCTGCTTCTGCTTTTGCTTCTGCTTCTGCTTCCCCCCAATCCACCGCACTCAGCCCCCGATAAACCCAAGACTTCCAAAAAAAAAGAACAACTCCTAATCGATGAACTCGGGGCAAAGAGGCATCTCTCTCTCTCGCTCGCTCATTCGCTCGCTAATTCAGCAGTCCCACCAAGCCCAGGATTAATAACGGCACCATGGCCAGGAGGTGAGTTGAGGGTATTGAGGAGGAGGAGACGGCTTGGGAGAGAGCGGCAGTGGAGAAGACGAGCTGGAAGGAGATGTCGGACGAGTTGAAGCAGTTGGATTCATTGACTTCGGCCACGTCGGCCGGTTCGGCGAATTCGATGTCCACGCACTGTTGATTTAATAAAGGAGTATTCGTTAGTGATTTAACTCTTTTTTGATTTGGTTGTTTGGGGGGGTTTGGGAAAATAGAAAGATGGTGACGTACGTTGTACAATGCGGCACCGTGGACGGCTGTCTCGATGACCTGGATGGTTGCCTTGTCGCCCGGTTGGACGGTGGTGTTGGCTGGTAGTGGGACCTGTGGTAGGCAGAATGTGCCGGGGTATGGGTCCTTTGTAGGGCCTACGATCTGGAAGGCGGGGACCATATTGAAGGACATGTTGAGCGGGATCTCGCCGAAGCCCATGTTGATGTAGAAGAAGGCGGTGGCGTGGCCTTGGAACCAGCCTGGTTGGATGGCAATGGCGCCGCCGCGGACGGGCCATTTGGTGCGGTTGCTGGACAGGGGCATGCCGCCGCCTGGAGTGGAAGGAGAGGGTCAGTGTGTGCCCGGGCGGTGGGTGAAAGTTGAGTGGTGAGGAGATTAATACGTACATGGATATTCCCATTGCATGCCGTACGGGTGAACGAGACCGGTGCCATTTTGGGATTCAGCAACAGCGAGGGCGTTGGTTTCCTGTACTGTGCCATTCGTGTGGAGGTTGTTCCCTCTCCATCCTGGGTATGTGATGACTATGTGTGAAGAGACGAGGGAGGTGAGGAGGGAGAAAAGGACGACTGCGCTGAGCGGTACTGATGAGCACGGAAGCATTGTGGAGATGTGGGATGCGCTGGTCGTTGGAGTACCCGGTGGTACAAGACAGACGAGGTGGAGCTCAGTCTCAACGTCGATTTCTTTTCAGTATGTCGAGCTCAGAGGTTCAACGATCATTGAAGTCGTCGTAGAGATCGTCAAAGGCGAGCTTGGCCTCTCATGCTGGCAATCTTTGGGGAAGAAATGGATGTTCGAGCAGCAAGAGGGTCTTCCCTGTTCAACCTTCACCAGCACAAGCGCCGTAGTTAGAGATCTGGCCAGTGGCCATGAGAGATTTTGCAGAGACAAGGTGTGACTTGTTCGCGCCGCTATTTGGACCCTAGCATATTCTCATCCGGAAAACCAAGGGCGATCGAGGAAAACAGCGATAGCTGGGTGGCTCAGCTTTTCGCGGCTAGCCAGTCGGAATTGCCTTCAGAAAGTCGTTGACTCCATCGTTGATTGGAGTCGACTTGCAGGAGGTATGCGACCCAATTGACTCGAAGGATCCAGAGCCGGGAGGGCTAGATCGCATCAGGGCAAAGTTCGAAGGTCTGAGGACCCAGGCTGCACGTCGGATCACAGGCTCGACGGATTGGTGGTGTTGATTGGTCTGCGGGTCCTAAGCGCCCAGGAAATCAACTGGGGCGCCCGGAACCTGGGCAGGAGGCTAGCAGCGGCACAGATGCACAGATGCACGTAGAAACATGGGCGTAAAAGCCATTGTGGAAAGCGAGACAATGGCATGAAATACGTAGAAAACGGCACATCGACTCGAAAATTATCTTCATATATTGCTGTCATCAACGAACTCACACTCGCTATAAAGTATCCCATTGCCATTGCAGTATGACGACCTTGCATAGTTGACTGACTTAATACTAGTTAGTGAATTGAATGCGCATGCCTGTGTCCGCTGCTCTTGGCCTTCAGGCGGAGATGGAGACGAGACCGTGAGACAAGCTTACTCGGTGCTCTGCCGCATAACTGGAACAAGCTGTATGGAGGATGGGCACATGTACTGTGGTATCTGCAGAGATTGGGGCCATGAAGATTCATGGGAGGATGATGATTCGGCCCCATAGAGAGCAGGCAGTGTTCTGCAGATCATTGTGGCGGCGCTTACATGTTGCTCCACCGCCAACTCGCGATTCTTGAAACATTCAGAATGTCATATTTCTTCGTTGAAACGCGATGGGGGAGCACATGCGAGGCAGAGCGGATAAGACATCACCCAACTGATCACGTTCGAAGTGGAGTGCAGATAACCATTATCACTCAATAAATGTCGCCATCTATCATAGGATCGCAATCATCTCGTGATTAAGATCGTTGTCTATCGAAGATGAATCCAATAGCAATACGTTCCGTACACATGGACTTGGTCTGCATCCTTCCAGTAATTACAAGTAGTCTGTACAGGATTGCCAACAGTTGAGAACTGAATGTCTGCTCTCTGTTATTCATTCTAACTGCTTCCTCCGTCCAACCGCCAACTAAGCTCTACAGCCTACAGGTAATGATATCAATTAACCCGGATGGGCAGAGCTGGAACGCACATGTAGAGAGTCAGTATATCGGATAGAAATAAATTCAGCTACTGCACTGTTGCGCAAACCACTTGGTAGTGGTAGGATACCAATCGTCAACCTCGTGGTCAAGGTATCACTTTTACACCCTTCACCCTTCAACCTCTCCCTGATTGCGTTCTGTGTACTCCGTTTCCTGTCCAGTGTGCCTTTCTTCCGTCAGTGATTGTCTCAACCAGCTTTGAACCGTCCCCAGCATATTCACCACTATGCCGCACACAAGTCATAAGAAGAGGAGACAGCGCCAGGAGCCTCTCCCCCGCAACAAAAGAGGAGAAATCGAGTCTGAAGACGGTTGGACTCGAATTGCTCGATCGGACAAAGCGTTCAGCATCAACAGACGGCATCCCGAGGCCGACACTGGAGGCATGATCTCCAGCCCCAACGACCCAGACTACGACCAGGATCTGGATGAAGGCTACACCCAGATGACCTTTACTCCCACCCCAGCCGAGACACCAGCGGGCGCCTCTCTAGAGAAAGCTCTGAGCCACTACCAGAAGAGCGACAGTGCGTGGAAACAATCCAACACATGGGCCGAATTGAAGCAGACATTCGACACGCGAATCTCCACCGAGCACCTCAACATCACCAACTGCATCTGCTTCGGCCTCAGCAGCCCGACCGGACTCACCGGCGCCGGTTTCGACCGGCGAGACATCTCCATGTACCAACTAGCGGCCTTCAAATCCATCATCGACCTCCTGAGCTCGCAGCAAGCCCAGCCTCCCGCAGCATTCGCCCAGGAACCGCAATTCAACACGCTCGACCACCAACTCCTCGCCCACCTCGACATCCAAGCCGTCCACCACCCGGCAGCATTCCACCTCATCACCGCCCAGTCCTTCACCTTCTGCCCCGGCGCCGAGCAGTTCGTCATCCGCGGCACCCTCTCCCGCTCCCCGCTCTAGACACCCACCGCGACCCGGCCACGGGCGACCTGCGAGCCCCTGATATCAGCCGCGAATGGGTCCCCAACGACCTGCCAGGCGCGGAGCGTGCGGAGCTGATGGAGCGCATCAGACGTGACGCCGTCAGGGGAGCAGGCATATTCCATCGCTTCAAGAAGGGGAAGCAGTCGTTCCGGCTGCCGGATTTCGGGCACGAGTACGCGCTCTACAATGTGTATCTGTTTTGGAGGTCTTCGAGTGCCGAAGGAGAAGAAGAGGGGGAGGAGGTTTGAAGGACGGGCATCTTCTCGATCGGGGACATGAGGCGCTATCATTGGCTTCCCGCTTCTGATCTTTGCTGTGAGATTCAATCATGTAGCTTATGGGAAGTAAGGTCACGATCCAACCCTTCCTTGCTGCAAATCGTGTGTCATCAATCGGAGTGCCGATCATCAGCTTGATGCTATGCACTACTTTGACATTTCGAGATCGACTCAAGGACCATCCCCTACAAAGCGCAGCTCAAACCTGGAATCTACGCCCTTCCATTCTTCGAGACGGACACAAGAGGCGGTCAAGAACTCAAAAAGAATTTTGCTATCTTTCCTTTCTGAAGATTCTCTGCTTCTATCTGTAAGCTTTACACGATTGTTCACCTCTTACGCACACCTGTTCGCATCTCCTCATACCACTTCATTTGATATCCTTACTCTCCACCACCGTCCCAAAAGCATCCCCAAGCTCAGCCAACACCATCCGCGTCACCTCCTCTCCCGTCGCCCCCGGAATATCCCGATCCCCCACCGCATCGCCACAAATCACAACATCGTACCCCAACTCATGGCCCTGCCTCGCCGTCGTCGAAACACACACATGCGCCATATAGCCCGCCAGCACGATCTTCTTGCCCTTGCCGTCAGGCAACGACTGGAGGTAGGCGTGCAATTCGGTGTCTCTGAAGGCGCTGGGAAGGTGCTTGGAGATAACTTTTTCCGAGTCTTTAGGTTCGAGTTCAGCAAATTCGGCCGCCAGCGGGGTGGAGGGGGTGAAAATTGGTGTGCCTTTGGGGACTGAGTGGACTACGTGGATTATGTTGGACTTTTCATTCGACGAGGAGTCGGCTGCTGCGGTTCGATAGGTTTCGAGGAGGGAGGAAATGGCGGGTCGGGTTTGGGCAATGTTGGTGGTTTGAAGCAGGCCATCAGCGTATCTGGGAAATTCGGTGAGGTGAGCGCTGGTGTTGGTGCGCGGATATCAGCTATACGCACTCATTCTGTGCGTCCACAATAATCAAGGTCGAATCAGAGGGTGATGCCGTGGATGGAGATGCACCAATCAACTCCCGGAAGGACTTTGCGCGATGAGCCTCGCTAAAGCTTGAGCGCGCGCCTGTAGGCATTTTCGTAGGATTTCCCTGTAGGATTTCCACACTAGGCCGCGGTAGAGAATCGAGGAACTTTGTCGGGTAGAGGAACTGTGGAAGTAGGAGAGAGTTGGGTGTGTAGAGGATATCAAGGACTCTTGTTCCCGCAAAGCGGGGTTGTAACAGATTTCTCAACCAGCTTCTCCACACTGTCATGCACTTTTGCTAGCTCTTTACCCGGAAGGTAAGTCAACGAGCGTACCAGATGCCTTGGGACTACTTGAAGAGGCAAGTGGGATAATGACCAGACACCAACGGATGACAAAGCGCAGAATTAACTGGATTGCACCTATTGATCAGCTTGAACAATCTTATGTGGTCGAGAAAGAGGCAAGTTGGGCAAGCCAGAGCCATCTGTCGATGAGATATTAAGGATTTTTGTGACGGGGCCCAATGTATCTTTCAATCTCTCGATGGACTCAATGGTCGGTTGAATCCACCAGTGCGGTTCATGTACTGTCTGTAATTGGTCGACTTCTCTTTTCGCACACCTGACACGTTATTGCCTGGTATCTTTGTGTTTGCCGTGCTTTTGAAAGTTGAGAAACCCATCATCTTTTTAAGCAAAGCGTCTTCACTATCGTCGTCCTCGTCCACACCATTGCGACCATTCGTTTTCGAATCAATCTGTATAGCCGCCCCAGGGGAAGGCTCCTTCTTGACCTTGGAAGATGGTGGTGTAGGCTCTGTTGGGCGAGTAGCGGTGGAAGCAGATGGTCGACCGCGGTCAGCCCGTGGAGCTTTGGGAGGCGACCGTGTTCGAGTAGGGGTGTCTGCGCCATTCCGGGCTGGGGAGCGGGATCTTGATCGATGACGATGGCGGTCTCGATCTCTGTCTAGTCTTGCATCTGCACATAAAATAATTAGTCAGAAGTGTTGCTCTATGCTGCTCAAGGCCCAACACTACCCTTTGAAGATCTGTGTCTGTCTGGGCTGCGACTTCTCTCCCGTTCCCTTCGGCTACCACGGTGATCACGGTCTCTATCTCGGTCCGCCCCTCTTCGGTCTTCCCTGATCCTGTCCCGGTCATGATCTCGATCCCTGCCTTTAGCTGGCCGGTCCCTTGATCGGCTCCTTTCTCTGCGGCTCTGATACCGGTCCCTCGACTTCGAGCGTCGCCTGCCGTCATCACGTCGCCTGTCATTCCGTCTTCTGTCTCTGATGTCATCTAATGTATCGCGGTCACTGTCCTTTCGTTTGATTTCTCGTGAATCTTCTGTTGATCTCTGTGATTTGGGGGCGCTCGTACTTTCGTTCTTGTCCCACATAGCCGCGCTGTCGGTGCGCCTTGCACGCTTTGCTGGTAGTTCCGCCATTATATTGCGATGGCTGTTGATTGAATAGGTGATTTAGGAGCCACTTGAAAGGAGAACGAGAATTTGGGGCTTTTAATTTCTGTGGCTTCAATTTGCTCAGACTCGATAATCTCGTAGAAGAGTTGACAGCGTTTGGACTGTACCTTCGAGGAGTCAAGCGTGCATTGCCTCTCAGCCGCAGTCACGGAAGAGCTGCGTAGAGAGGACGACCGAGGATAATCTTGGACACTGGTTTCTATGTATGTTAGATTGGATATAGATTGTGGTTGGAAATTATCTAGTCTTACTTCGACTGGGAGAGTCTTTAGCGCAGCAAGCTGGATAGGTTTTGTCTTTGCTTGAGCGTGACTTGATGGGGGGGTAAACACAGAAGAAATCTGGAGCTTGCTGTCGGTCATCTTGGTCACGCTGTCCGCCCGAGTGGAGAGACCAAAAGCGCAAGGAGAGGCAAAATTGTGACTGCCAATGGAAATCAGATGGAATCTTGCGAAAAATGCTTTTTACTGCTTGTATAGCTGCTTGCGTTCTACCAAATAAAGATATATATACTGTTGATCAGGCTTCGCGTTATGATGGTCCCACAATTGGGCAACAGCGACACCAACAGCAACCCATCCTGATGCCATTCTTGGAGGAACGTGAGTAGGAGTCCATGGAAACCTATCAGGTGCATTAGCCTTCTTACATATGACGGCGATCTCTCAATCATCTTGTTCTGCTATCGGCAAGTGTCGCCGTGTATCTGAGGGTGCCTCACGATTGAGCTGTTCCATTATCTCCTCAAGGTGAAATTCAATGCAGTCTGTCCCAAACACCCCCACACCAGTGCATAAACAAGAGCTCCAGCCGAAGCTGCCCAAGGCACGACCAGGGCACAGGAAACATGCTAGTCTTTGACAGAAGTGTAAGCGTGTGCAAGGCCAGCAGAACCGAAAGGAGCAACTTAGGATCAAAGACACAAATTACCTGCCTCTGGCACCCAGCTTTCCTCGCCACGGTTCAATCACGGAATTTCATGCAATAGTCATGATATGAAATGACCGATTCCGAAATAGATATTGAGGGGCCGGTACCATTGTTGCAGGCCTCCTTCGTCCTCATCACCAACATATCATCCGGAGCTTTTCGAGCAGCTTGCCATGAGCGCTTGACACCTGTGCTAGGGACAACAATCGGATCAATGGGATCCAAGCAAAACACTCACGTGTTGTAATAGGTAGTCGCGGCTATGACAGGACGTGTAAAAAAGTCTTATTTCCTATTGCAGACTGAGCGTGCTCCAGGTCAATATCACGATCAAGAGCCAGATCATCTGTACATCGAGAGACACCAGCAACATTCTCGAAATAAGTGGCTGCGGGCTGTGCACTGTCCGCGGTGAGGTGCTGTCCAATGTTAGCACTTGTAACACAGTGCAGACCCGGCCAAAACGATAGCGAAGCTCGCTGAAAGGGTAGAGACATCACTCGCAAGGCTGAGGGCATGGCGCAGACTTTTTGCAACATGCAGAGAAGGAAAACGAGATTGCTGGAGAAACTTCATCGGAGGAATCGTGGATGCCGTCAGCAAACGGGCCTGCGTATTGTCACCATCGCTCCATCTCGGACCGAGAGTCAGAAAATCACTGGGCGTCAGCTCACCGCCCTCAGCGCCTGATCCATAGAAAGAGCGAGATTGAGAAGATCATTTAGGTCGCGGAGGGATGTCACCATACTTATCACTCGAAGGACTTGGAGTGTACGACGCAATATAATATGTTGGTCTTTGGACCTGTACCATTTGTCTGGCATAAGCACCGGCTTTTCTTTTTGGAAAAGAAGCAGCAAGCCGAAAGTTTGTGGAGGCAAGGACATCTAGTAAATATCAAAAAAAAGCAAGGGCAGCACTGGGCTCGAACTACAGACCATCAAGCAAACCTCAGTAATACTAATAACAAAAACACAAAAATCTAAGGACTAGTTTCCTAGTCATAGATTCTTCAACAAGCCATATTAGGCCTTTGGCGCCCACAACCTCACCCAACTTACCTTCAACTTACCTTCAACCCACCCCCCACAGCTGATACCGGACGCCTTCTGCAGTGCCCTTTGCAGTTTGACCAAGATCCGGCCTCAGCCATGACTCTCTGGCTACAAGCGCGGGCTAGTTGTTGGGCACCACACAACTTATACCACTGACCCATGTACTCCAGAGAACGTTGTTGATGGATGGTAACAAATTTAATATATACCATTATTTCTTGAGAAGATTCCCTGTAATTTCACAGCCCGCTCCTCTGCCACTGTTGTAGTGAGATCTTCCCCTGGCCCCTATCTGCGCCAAGCAATAGAATGACACATTGGATCCCGTTTCAAATCTTATGATTTTGTCTCCCCAATATAACTATCCCCTCCGTCCCTGGGTGTGCCTATTAGCGTACTTGGCGTAAAATAAGGTTTTTGAGCCGCATTTGATCGCCATAGCTTTCCGCAGCTGGTTTTTAAAATGAATTTTCAACCACCTC